>NC_039495.1:3917455-4098843 GCF_003590095.1 Trichoplusia ni | reverse complement strand
CAAGCGTTAGTCATACCAATGTCGGAGAAATATGTTCATTTGCTTATAGATATGTTTAGGAACCTTATTATAACAAGTCACTTTCTGCGATATCAATTATCATTACTAGCCTGGAATGTCCCACAGCGAGGCAAAGGCTTTCTCACTCTCCTTCCTGAGAGGCAATCTTATCAATCGCAACGTAGCTAGCTATCTTAATATTCGCTTCAAAATCTAGGGAAAGCAATAACGCAATGTGCAAAAGACGATCCTTTAGGTAAGCTTTTATGTGAACCACATTAGACGAAAACGGCACTCAGGCTTATTAAACAGTACTGTAAATAGATGCAACCTAGAACTATTCTTTTCTGTCTGGCAGGCGTGTCGGTTTGCATTTGTTTTATGTGTCTGAAGGTTCTTCCTTATCTGTCACACTAGTGAAAATGTCACGATCTGTGCTTGTTATGTGCCGGATAATTGTTATGAGTATAATGTAACGGTATCGTATTGTGTGGGAGCTGTGTATTTATAA
Organism: Trichoplusia ni; assembly: GCF_003590095.1. Lineage (NCBI taxonomy): Eukaryota > Metazoa > Arthropoda > Insecta > Lepidoptera > Noctuidae > Trichoplusia > Trichoplusia ni. Next base: position 4,098,332 of record NC_039495.1, on the reverse strand, counting down.
TTCAGATTCCAGGAATAATTTACAATTAAATTATCGCAAGAATAAAGTTCAGGATATTTATAATGCTATAAATAATCTCTATGCCAAATGTAGAGCTAATTTCGACTAAAGCTTAGAAATTCGACTCGCTCTAGATACTTTTGTGAGCCTATTCAAATTGGCAATAAGTTCTGTATTCATCGGCAAATTTATGGCAAGCTTTCGTTTCTATACAAGAATAATTGCCTTGACTCAGAACTTTGAAAGCAGGGCTATTGACATCGTAAAAGAGAAAGAGTACTATATTGAGCATAATTGCGTCTCGCTCCCACTGTAGTTACAGTCCACAAGTCTAGTAAATCTAAATGTTCGTATTTCGCAGTTTATGTAAGTCCATTCAAAGTATTCAGGGTTGCCAAACGTTTAGCACGAGAGCACCATAACGTTATCGCACTTGCGAGGTTCGTTAGCTGATGTTTCGTATGCGGTGTAAGTTGCGAGGGAGAAAGGGACGTGACCAACCCTTGTGTGTGGAATCTATGGAGTGTTTAACACGTTGAATCATGAAAGTAAAATGTTTTTGTAGTATTTTGAAAATACCTGAGCCTTTGGTTTCAGAATTCAGTTTTTGCGCATCGAAGCGAATATTTCAACGATCCTTTTTCGCGAGTTCCAGCAAATTATTTTTCGCTATCTAGACAAACTTAAGAGGAAAATCTTAAGAGTTGAAGTTTTGTTTTATATGCATTATGTAAATCAATGCGTCAAATGAAGTGGCAAACAAGAAATATTATTCCCGGTATTCCTCATGCATCGTCAGCATGGCGTTTTTGTAATCGATTCATCGTAATTCAATATCCTGTTCTTGTAAGACGTCTTGGTTGAATTGCCTTACAAAACATTAGCTACATGGTACAACATGTCTCGCATTTCCTTCTATTTATGAAAAAATACAATATCAAATAACAAAACTTATTACTTACGCTGAAATAAAAATAAGCGAGTTTCGTTCGAAGATCTAAATTAAGATTTGAAGAAGCTCTTACGAAACTTGAATGATTCCTATTCAATTTAGTTCAAGATTTTCTTGAAGAATACTTATCTACTTTGGAAGGAAGCGATAAATAAACGTACCATTTTCGCTGAGTTATATAAGTTCTATGAATTGGAGCAAACAACTGTAAGTTGGAAGGCGTGAGTAACGGACTCCACAGATAGAACGATCACTTGTCTAAGTCAAGAGCTATGGAGACGGGAGCCTACTTTAGTTGGAAGTAGTTTACTTCTATTACGTATTGTGACACATGTTACCTATATGCTGGTCAAGTTTGACGAGTGTATCATTCCGGCGAACAGGATAAAGTTGACGACGAAATAAAGAGCTGCAAGTTTATTTAAGTAAGCAGGCATGATATTTGATTGGTATATAATATTATATACGCCCGTTATTAATAACGTCTTCTGTTACCACCCTATTTCGTGAATTAATTAATTCTATCGTTTTACGACAACAATCGTTACTGTACGAGTATCTACGTAAATAACATTGCTACAATTCTTTACGGCAACGTTTACAGCAGTATTCTACACTTGTTATGAAATTGGTACAAATTAATCATATCAAGACGACCTTAATCCGAGCCAGGAGACGTGAAATGAAGCGAATTTTCGTAACAATTGGGGCGCAGATCAACAAACTTAACAATACCTTTCTTCTTTTCAGAAGAAACATTAAAAAGTAATTATTTAAATAGTCTTAAAGCGTCTGTGTGATAAAAATTGTAACGAGAGCAGCTTTATATTTTTTTTCTTTCAAAACACGCGTTTATTCACGTACCTATTCTCATTTATTCATGTGTCGAGTTTTATACGAAAGGTTTTAAATAGGAGAATATGTGCCACATGGCCTTATTACTGGGTTTTGTTACCCGTTAATTGGACAACTAGTATAACCCTGGGGGTTAAACTGGCTAACGGTGAGTCTTAATGAGGGCAGGATTAAAATCCGTTCTGACATCATTATAAGTTCTTCCGTCTAGCTTTATCAAATGTTTCATTAAACTTATTCGCTTTTTTATAATATTTTAGTCGTAAAAATGATTGTAGTTGAGATAACAGATTTTATTTTTGATATTTAGACTTATAGACAGCATTTCATACACACAAGGCGTGAAATAAATGTATTATTAGACAGATTGGTACAAAAGTGGCGTCACATATAATTTATGCGAATGGTCTGAATTTGTTGTCAAATTTCATAGATTCTACCAAAACAGCTGCATCTTGTAACCTCTTTTGAATCTTGCAATCTATAAAATGTGTAAATAAAAAGTAGCAACCATTTAAATGTTGCAATTGAATATCAAACAAATTGGTCAGTCAATGTTCGTTTGGCAAAGAGATGACATCGATTAAAACGAATGCGTTTTCATTTCGCAATCGTATCGTGATTTGTTTTATGTATAGAGTTACATAAAAACGTAGGAACCACAGCTGTGATTGTTATGTCATTTTGTCAGACTGTTAGTAATTTAGTCATGTCTAATGTGTTGTGCAGAATTTCATTTTCCATTTCCAAGTAAACGCCACAATTTTATACACGTCCAATCCACAGTTAAACGAGCTTTCAGAATATCTTTCCATGCGCAAAAATATTCATCCCGACAAAATTTAATTTTCGTTCATCTAAAAATACGGCCGAATTTCATACTCTCGTCCAATTAACCCAAATAAAAAGTTTTTATGTCATAATGTTCAAGACTATTACATTACTTTCTTAGTAACATCGTTTGCTTGAACAGCGGTTGGGGTTAACGACCGGTACGTTTCATAATTCACACTGCAGTGGTTTTGCATACGGCAGTCGTCATGGAAACCATGCGGTTGTGGACTGCTCACAATGCTAATGTTACGAATGAGGTGAACGTATGTATAACAACGGTACAATTTGTATAGAATTTAAATGGGTTGTATCAAGTCCGAAAATATTAGACTACAGGCTCAAATTGACTAGAAAAACGGCCTATTTTGAGTCTAGTAGCGTTTTAAAATGCTGACAATAAAACTAGATCATCATAATACTGGCATCGATTTGGTCTAACACGTAGTTACTGCGAGCGTTATCCCTAGAGATTTGCCTGCCATTGTAACGATACATAGAAAACTATTCAATATTCATGCCGTCAGTCTCTCGCATCACGTAACTTACAATATCTAGATTTCTAAGAGTTGAACAAACTGGTGGTTTTTGTTGTAATATGGTAATTAAGGAATATTTTATATCTTGTGGTTTACGTGAGCAAAACGAATAAATCACATATTGGTTGTAAAATAGACGAGTGGAAGTCATCAGGGGTGTACTTCTCAACTTACAAATTTTATATTAGTATTGACTCTAGTCTTGTTATAATATGGGTTATTTAAAGGCTCGGGGCATCATGCGTCACCATCAAAATAGTCTCGAAACTTGTTTTCCTGCTTAATTATTTAAACATTTTGGGCGGACATCCGTGCATCTCTGCACACAAACGACCATCTTATGTTAATACATACAGTTATATAAATCTTATCCTTATTTACAAGTTGTTCCGGTGATGGATCGCAAATTTATTCACTTAAGGCTCATTTAGACGATGCGAAAAGTGACGTGAAAGTTGCGATATATTGCAAACCTTTCAGGCTTGAGTCTGAAGAAAAATTATATTTCTCTTATCGCTTAGGCTAACGAATCGTTTGTCACGTCATAATTTATCGTATTCTATTAATGTGATATAACATTGCCTAGGGTTGTTGGTAACAAAAGTGACATATCACGTGATGTCTTGCATCGTCTAAATTACCTTTTATTCACTCTTACTCTTCTGACCGTGAGATACTCGTCTCGTACGCATCTTGGGAACATTATCATTTGGCAGATGTGATTTATGTTTCGGTTTCCTTTTCCTCATATTGTTTTTGTATATTGTATTTATAATTAATTTCCTATGTAAGGTCAAGTCTTGAATAATTCACCAGAATAAAAGACGGTTGCGTCTTCAACGTAATGATTTATGGTCTAGGTATTAAAAACAATAGAAATTTTAGCATTGAACTTTAAACAGATTTCTCAAATTTTTCCACTCACATTTCTAATTGAAACGTAATATTTCCTGCGGTATTAAATAGGTCAATCATAAAGTTCTGCTAACAGTATGACTCGAGACCGGATTCTGTTGAAGACACGTCTTATGATAGATCATTATTGTTTTAATATCGATCCGACATCAAACTGGAGCATCTACATAACGTAGTTTCCTGTGCCTCAGATTCTCGGCAAAAATAATGAGTTCTTAGAATTACGTAGCTGAAGAATGTGCGTTTAACACTTATTTGAACTAAATAAAACGTGACACGGTATGTTGAGGCAAGTTTACTCTATATCTTTGATCGTTATTCATCAATTTACAGTTGTAAAACTTATCATAGACATGTTAATGAGATGCGATTTAATATACAACATAAACGCTAATCATGTATAACGGGGTATTAACAGCTATTTAGCGTGGAAAACGACAAATATGAGCATGAGGAAATTAATTAAACATAAGAAAACTGTAACACGGATTCTAACTTTAGCATTTCATATATGGATCGTTTGAACTACAAACAGAAATAATAATTTCCATGACAGTTGTTTTCAAGATACTTACAATGTATGAATGTTGTCTATCTATATACTTTCTATAAATATAATATCAAAAGTGTGTAGCGAGATCGTCTAAATATAGCGAGTCGTACGGCCGGCCTTCACGTTGCGGTGTGCGAGACATTAATACTATGATCAACTACGCAAGTTTGTTTCAGGGAATTCGGGAGACAAGGCTGGAGCGAGAACGATCGGGGTTCGGAATGTTTCAGATGTTTGAATTTATAATGACTGTGCGAGGTGGATAGGTATAGCTGTTTCAGTATGGTATCTTAATTATATTTTTGCTTGAAGTTTATCTTTAATGTTGCTTTACAATTATTTTAAATATAAGTACTTCATAGTAATTACACGAGTTTTTAGGTCGACAAAACTCTCATAGAAAGTGTTTTTATTTTAAGACTGACAAGACAGTGTTCGTGACGTACCTGCTAACATATGTATATTAGTTTTCATTTGTATTTCACAATGATACCCTAACATTTTAAGCTGGACTCTGCCCGTTCAACATGTCTGTTCAGTGGAGTTCACGGTCGATTGAGCGACTAATTAAATCAATCGCCGAACCATGCCGCGAGAGAACTGAGGGCTCGTAAAATACATCAAGCTGATGTATGTAATGGCTATATGATGAGCTTTTTATAACAAACATTCATCATGTTTATTTTGGGTAAAATCCTATAATTAACAAATGAAAAACCCATGTGTTAGTCCAATTGGTCCCACACGTGACCTAAAATTAGGATCAGTGACAAGAAACAAAACTAATTCAATAGAAATGATTCCAGCCCTATTGGTCTCAGTAGCCTTAGTGGTTCAAATAAAACGGCAAAAACAGACTAAATATTACTTCTCACTACTTCTTTTCAATTTCAAACAGCTCAAGTGTTAAACATTTCCTCTACACGAGCTATCAAGAGGACAGCATTCTACAATCTATTTACGTAACTTCCAGACGTATAAATCAGGAGAACTTTACCACTATCTATACCCCTAGCTACGGGCTAACGAAACTTTCCCCGGTTACTTTTTCCGACAGCTTCGCTGGCGTTCACAGATTCCGGTTTATGACTCAGCTTACCGCAGGACACGTTCCTTACTTTTGGCATTAATAACGACGAGTATTTCAAGTAAAAAGTTTGCGTAACCGGATAAGTTGGTTTAAAAAACCTTGCATAAAAATGATGAAACGAAACATGTTTTACATCCTCTTTGCTCTTACTTGGAGCAGAAAAAGTTGCGTGAGATACGTCTCATACATATGGTATTAAAATACTGTCTGAGGATGGAACTTTAAGTACTTTTGCCATAAATTGATTGCTCTTAGTACTGAACAGTTAACTTGAAATCGCAAAACCTAACTACTTCAGATTATTAAAGAGGGAATATTGTATTACGGCCACACAATTCAATTATGAATAGGTCCAATTCAACAGGGACTAACTGGCACAAACAGTAAGCGCTTTCACCAACCTAGGTGGCCGGTATAGATAATATCTAGATATTATTAATGCAGAGGTAGGCAACAGTCGTGACATATTTAATTGTAACTTTTCGTTTTGGTCACGAATTATGATCATTATGCAGATACTTCATTGATAGGTATACGATTGATATGATAAGTATTGTAAAACAACAGCAGATTAAAATTATGTCTACTGTGCCTACGGTTCAAAACGTACCCTTCCTTGTCCGTTGCAGTCGGGTACAAAAACAATCTAGATCTAAAATATGTCGCATAAACAAACACTTCAGTTGTGACTTTCTCCAATATAAAGGTCAGACGAAATTATTCTTAAGGATAACGCCGTCCGAATAATATTAAAACGAGATCACGAAATAAAATAACATAAATTATGTACCTACATAGTTATTACAGAACTATAATATATGTAGACTTACCTATCGCGGCAACTGGCAAACAGTTGAAGCAGTCTGTGAATGTTTTCCATAACTTGATGTTATACCTCCTTTTGCATTCGTCGTAGAATCTGTATGACAAAAGAAAATATACTCATTAATACGTATTCTATTAACTGAGGGCCTACCACTGACACTTGAAGTGATGTTATTGCAGTTGTGGAAGGGGAACGTCGCTCTAAGCCATAGAATGCTGTCAATAATATACTTTAAAACAAGGTGGTAGTACCTCTGGATACATATTACAATCCGAATTAATGTTTAATATAATATTTTACAAGTCATTGGTTTCGGACGCAGTAAATACGTGTAGAACAGATTAGCTCCAATATGACTAAGCGCATTTTCCTGTTAGATCGTTTCTGAAGAGGTTATTGACACTATGTACTTATTGAAAGTGTAAGTAGTTCGTTAATTATAGTGTTATGTGCGTATATTCTATAAGTATGCTCTGTATAAACGTAACAACGATCAGGTCGGTGCAAAATATTGTTTTCCTTATTTATTCATTTTGAAGCAGTAGAGAATCGAATCACGTGTCTATTCAATTCAAGAGTATACCAAATTCTTCGGACTATTTTCCTTATGATGTTCCTTGTATTTTTTAAATTATATTAATGTATACACTAACATCCATATTTCATGACGACACTAGGAACAAAGTTGTGTAGTGTCATGTTGCATTTTCAAGTGGAACATGTAGAGAAAAATAGACATTTAAGAATGTCACCTTGTTAAGCGTTCTTACCGGCTGTGAAATTATAGGTCTGTCTACCGAAATGCTATTCAAATGAGAATCACAAACGTATTTTACATATATATTGGCGGAATAACATTATAAATTAGTAATATACGGTTGTTATCACGGATAAATTACGTAATGCCACCCACTGGGGCGTGTGTGCCATGACACTGACTTTCTATCGCCCTATCGCGTAATCCATCAACATATTTATATAATGATTATGTTAATACATTATGAGTGGGTATGACACTCGACACATGTTGGCAGAATTCCAGTCTCAAACGTCATTCTGGGACGAAGTTACCTGTATACGTCACAATACTCGCACAAAGCATACAAGAAGCTGAGTCTGACTGGAGATAACTTAGCTGAGTGGTGCTATTATGTTATTTGTATGTACTATCCTCTTGACACCTGCTCTAGAATACGGCTTTCAACATGGTAAGCGAAAAAAAGAGAAAAAAAATGTTTTGGGAAGAATCTATTATGTCAACTGAATTGCCTAAGTTTGTAACATTGACTAGTCATTAAAGCTCCGCAACGCGTTATTGTTATAAACTTTAACTTTATTGACTTTTTCGTCAATATAAAAGTTGGTTCAGTATTTCGCACGAGTCGCCAATTTTCCTAAAATTCGTTTAGTAGGTAAGATACTTTCTGTGGTGCAATCACAAATATCAACAGTTTCGAATCCAATCTTTTAAAAGCCATTTATTGCGATTGGACTGCGGATAGACAAACACGTGGGTTGGATGACAGGACAGTTTAATTTATTAAACGTTATTTATGTTGTTATGCAGGTAACAATACACTTGTAGATAAGTAATATTAAACAAAAAAGGTACGTTAAATGGGTAAGGAAAATCCATTAACGAGCTAAAACGTTTAGAGAAACGTGCCGTCAAGGCTTTTTGGTTAGGTAAAAGATTTTCCTGTTCAATTACAATAAGATGATCATATAACGACTTGTGAGAATCATTATTATTGTTTTGAACATGCTCAGGTTTATCATTATCACGAACTGAATGTTTGCATCAGAAAAATAATAATTGAGAATAAATCAATACTCAGAGTGCTGCACTATTTTATATATCTACAGGCATACAGAAAGGTATTAAAACTAAAAAAATATCAAACTTGTACAATGAAGTAATGATTGACAAACAAAACCTATACTTTGAGCAGGTCGTTTTAGTATTTTAAATACCTGGCGACAGGAAACCCAATTGAAACCAGAAACCTTGCCGTAAACACAGTTTATAGGTTGTGTTAGCCATAAGAGTATATTTCGAGCCGACATTTATCGCCAAACGTGACTTTGAGCGATGGCATCAACATGTTACGGATCTGTTCACGTTGCCGCGTCTCAATTAATCCCGTAAACGTTTGTGTACATGCATATTGGGTTTAACGTGATTTTATGGCTTTGATCCAAGTTACGTAAGTTAAGAAGTGGTAAATTAAAATGAATAGACTTGAATCCAATGGTTTAACTTCAGGCTTTCCAGTCAATAATAAATCTGTGACTGACTGATACACGGATGTACCTACTCCAGACACAATTTAAAGAACACAGCTCGACACTCAGTATACGTGAAAAACAAAATTATAAGGAATCGGAGAAGGTTTTAAGTAAAGTCTATTTCCCATACATACATAGACATAATATAACTTTTTCAAGATTTGATTTATCTCGATATTATTGGCATGCTCAAACAATTGAACGGCCAATGCAGAGCATTATGAGTCATTGACAAGTATTTATATACCGACGTACAGAAAATAGTGATTATTGTTTATTGTTGTTAGTGAATTCGTTATTGCTTTGTAATTAAATTGATGAATTTAGGTTCTGCATACTAAATCTGCAAATAGTTGTTACTTCCGTGGTTGCTTGGTATTATTATTGTTCTATTGACAATATAGCAATGAAGCAATAAAAGGCACAGCCGGGCTGACAGAGTTAATTGTCTACACTACAACACGCGCAAGTCAGTTTGCAAAGGGATACATACATATTTGCATGTATGTGCGTTTATAAGTATTAAGTGTGTGTGTAGTGTAAATGATCGTAGCCAATATAGGGCTTCGTTGTACTGCACGGCTAGACTAGCAAATTGCTATCGTCGACTTAATATCATTTATTATAGCTTCGATCACACTCTATACGTTTACAAAGTCGTTGTTTATGCAGTTAAAGTTGATTATTGTCTGCAGGGGCTGCTTTGTGGTTAACCGACTAGTTACCTACTACTATTTAATGTTGTGAGTTCATACACCTGCCACAATTATTCAGGCTCCCATACATGTACACACCTACTAAAGATCCCAGCTTGCGTAGTGACCTTTTGCATCTCTCGAAAAGGACAATAATTAACTTACAAATATTATAATATCATACATGTATATCGGAAGTATCTACATGACTTTAAAATTGCACAATGAAGTGGGAATTTACTTGACAAGTGAACTCATATTATCAGAAGCTGAATAAGACATCCATATATGAGATAAGAAGTCGTTATCAATTGACTCAAACATCCGGCAGTTATCAGGAAGCGATCGCGTAATTTCGAAATACAAGAAAAATATAGAAGCAAAATGGCGTTGTATTTATAAGAATAGAAAATCTAAGTGAATCGGAGCATGTTTTATCATTCCGGTCCATTTATTATTTACTAAAATATATGAAAACATTTTCGCAATAAATTCGAAGTTCCGTCATGTATACGCTGATGTGATGAACGTGCCGTCCATTTGTATCGGGCGTGCCATTAGTCAACCCCTTTTGGCAGATTCAATGAATATCGGTCCGATTGACCGGAAACACAGACCCGATTAAAAATTGATGTTTCCCGAATCGTTTAAAAGCTTTAGTAAATGAATATGAAGGGAATTTAAAAGGTTGTGCAACACAAGTGTTAATTTCATGTTAATCAACGAGTTAAGTTTTATTTTAAATGCGTGTTTCGTCAATTACTTCTGGAACTTTAATTTTGATCCCTCTTTGAAATTCTAATGGATTGTTTCTAAATGGTACTTTACGAAAAGGCTTATTACTTAAGCTTAAAAGTTGCACAAAAATGTTAAACCGCTTAAAACCTTGACCCAAGTTTGTTTTGACATTTCCCGGGGATACGTCAAGTTTTAATAATTATTTTAATTTACGAAAATTAATTAAAGACGTTATTTCCAAAAATATATTCGTATTTGTAAGACTTATCGTTTCTCAATACAATAATTTGACTTCGATACATGGATCAGCAATAAGCGAGCGTTGAAGTAATAAGCCGCTATTGTTAGTTATTGGAAACGCACGTGTTATTATTACTCGTCTCTTTGCTTTTAAAATAATACTGTCATATTATTACGTTCCTTAGAGCAATTAGACATGTATCTTTTATAATGACTGCACAAAAAGCCGACTGGATGACGTCAACACGCCAAAACCAAAGAGCGCGACGTGTCATGAGTTCAATTCTCGCGCAGGACAAACGTGTGTGTTATCAACGAAAGTTTGTTAGACCGGGTGCCCTAGCGAAAATATTTGTTTGCGAAACACCGATAGAAGGCTTCAATTGCTTAGCGGGGGAGTCATGATTTATATAAAAGAGGTAACCGCTGGTATATGAAAAGCAGATAACACAAAAACAAATAGTTAATTAGTTAATTACAAAACTCCATTCCAAGAGCTATGATTAGTTGTTGGTCTTGACAATAAATCACAATCGTGATCGGTAAAAGTGGAATTGTCAACCGAGTAAATTGTCGGCATTGCAGTAGCCGGGCCAGTTAGTCATCAAACGCGTAACAAAACAAAAATAAGCGCTATATTGATGTTTATCTAACAATATCTTAGATTTATATTACCTACAAATAAAATTACAAGTAACTTTAAAAATATTTACAAGACGTTAGCTACTGTACGGCGTAGGCGTGCTAAGAAGATGAGATATCAGTCAATGGCAGAGCAAAACAATCGATCATTTTATAAGTAGCTGATAAAATAACTTTTGCACTCGAATACACGCGACGCAAGGTGGTGGACAACAATTTTGTAATAAAAACTTGTTTTGTATTAGATATGGCAAACACCTGCGGAAATGTATGGCGAAGCAAAGCCTCCACTCACACCAACGCACACTAACCGTTAAGGATAACAGTTCTATCGAAAAAAACTTTTTCTGATGGGTGTATGGTAACTTTTTGTGAAAAAGTAATTATTCGGATATTTTAATCTACTTAGCTAAACTAATTACAAGCGGGAATACGATGCTTCATTAAAAAATTAAGAATAATATTTACGATTGAGCTCAGAGAAAAGAAAGTAAACAGAGAGCCTGTCATTACCAAAGATATCAATCAATGTAAAATTATCTTGTGTAGTCTTATCTGAAACACTATACTAAAAATACGTACATACATAATGATTTATTTATTGTTTTATATTGGTTACAATGAGTACGAGTTTCGTTTTGGATTCACTTCGATCGGAACGAAGCAGAAAGTAAAGCAAAATTTCAATATGGATAGTGATAACAACAAATTGATGCTGTCGCACTGATCCTTGCAAATAGGTTACACCTCTGGGGTTTTTGAATTTCTAGAATCTAGTAAATACGAAGACATCAATCAAAGCATATCTAGAGTTATTATAGCGAATTTATTGACTGGTATTGAATCAGTCAAGACGAATGGAATTTCCGTTTTTGAAGATTATATTTTTTGAAGGATGAGTAACAATAAATGTATCAACTGGATATTTAATAATGAAAATATTACATTCTAATTGTCCTAGCTACTTATAAACTGTTTAAGTATTTTCTTCGTCTTACATTAACTCTTCAGCAATAGCCCAAATGCGGAACAATAACGGCTTGACGGCGAAAAGAATGAAATCGATAAAATCAGGGTCAATTAATTAATTAATTTGGATAATGTTTTTATCCGTCTTTCCTTGAATGTTTGTTATTAATATGTGAGTGGTTTGTTCGAACCTTAATCCTGCCTGGCTATCGACCTTGCACGGCGCTGAATCAGGGTGTGACTCATGTGGTTTTCCGCATGTGTAAGTCCAGTCTCAAGTCTTTAGGGTATTCGGTCTGGTCACGAAACACGCATTTTTAGTATTATATTTCCTGCGATTGTTCATATAACTTATGTGTTTTATTGCTAGAATCACCCCTTTATTTTCTAACAGTACCAAAAGCAGATTGTACAATGAGTAATGTTTTAAAGACTACGTACCTTCACAGTAAGCGTCATCTATTAGTAAAATTATTTCCAAAATAAATGACTCATAGTCACGCGCATTGGCAGAAGGATTCCATACGTAAAGTAAATACAGTTACATTTATTGGATATTTCAGTTCAAGTTCAGTGATATTTATCTTATCTTAAAGGTAAATGAGTCAGGTAGTTACTTGACTATCTGTTTATGAATAAATATTAAGTGGTTATGCGTGTACGATTAGACAATACTGATTGCAAGAAATAAGTAAGGTTAATAAAGCATTTTTATTACCTTTTTTTGCTGTAGAAGAAATTAATACTATCGCTGATGGAATACTTTGTGGGGAATGTGGGGTTACCGAGATTCCAAACATGAGATTCTAAAATCGCAAAGTAGTACTGAGTGAGATTGATGATTCATATTCAATCATTGCCAAGTCTTTGCCCAGTCGGGGGACATTTACGTGCAGTTCATTAAAAACATCACGGTTCTTAGAAAATCTCTTACAATGATATATATGAAGTCTGTGAATTGAGAAAAGCCTTTACTTCGGGTAGTCTGTAATCCTCTTTGTAGAACCGTATCGTGGAATAACAACAACAAGCTCAGCAAATACCGTACTGTTTTCGAGTAGGCGTCTGCAAAAACCAAGTTCAATGGACCTGAGTAAAAAGGCTTAAAATATGTGACCTGTCTAGAGAGTTCAAGCGTATCAGAATGTATCTTTATAAAATATTATAGAAGATGAAATGAAAGTACTAGATGTATTCAAAACGTTGCCACTAATGATATAACTTCTTATAAGTCTCCTGGTTTAGATAACAACGGATAGTATTTATTCGTATTAATTCAAGTAGATTGTTGTAATTATATATTGAAATCGTCAACTCTTCCGTAGAATAAATCTAACGATAAAATCGTCAAGATTCTGAAAAATACCCTCATTAAAGTCTACGTCATTCTATGTTGGTATGTAGGTACGTTTTGAATAATTTTTATCTACTTTCAAAAGATAAACAGCGGAACCAAAATATATTTGTTATAGTAACCTTAAGTTTCAATGCAAACTGTGCTTATAAAAACCTATAGGATGCTAGAGATCCGCACAGAATAAATGTGTAGGATTTGTTTAAGTAAACGCAACGATATACGAGGACTCTGGGAACAAACCGACTTCATTTTGTATTTCCCTTTATAAACAAAGAAACGAGTCGTACGGGAGTGACGTCACTCGATCGGTATACTCATCGTGTTGTGTTTGTAAAGTGTTTTATAAGGAGGGTTTAAAACCCGCCGCGTTGAATTTCATAAAAGGGTTTCATCGGGATAAATACATGTTGTATGATGTCACCATTTAAATTTATTATTTAAAATACTTTGTCCAGAATTACGACACCATAGGCAAGGAAAAAGGGTTATTCTTTGTGGTTACAATACAATCATGTTGCTGTTTAGTATAAAATGGCATTAGTAACAAGAAATATACCACTTTTAGGAGAAATAGGTTTCAAATAAAGACAAATCTTTGTAGTGAACTTTACCACAAGATTTAAAACATTCAAGTACAAAACCAGCCCTTTCAAGACATGTTAGCATACGCAGTACAAACAGTAGGAAGCATGGTTTTGTTTGGCAGTCAGCCGTGCATGGCGGACGCGTGTTCACTTCCCATGACACGCAGACATATGCGCGCATTTCTTTGTCTCCTCGAGGGAGCAACGGGGTCAGGCCTTATAATATTAAGGGAGAAATTCGGTACCGAATATATTAAACACCGATTCTTTAACAGAAATTACGCTTTGAGCGGGAACAATACTATTAAGTCAGTGTAGCACTAGAGACTTCAAGGACCGCCAATTAGGCTAATTTAATTTACTTACAAACGATATCAACGTACAAAGTAATCAATTATGTCAAGCGGAACAATTAATGAGTGATATTAATTATATTTTCTTCAATAAAAGTCACATGAATCTCACATTTTAGCGTCAAAGTAATTTAATTTTGCTGTAAAAACTGGTATTATTATTGTAATCATGATTGCAACCATCTATCAGATCTCAATTACGGATAAGACGTTTGAAAGCACCGGCTGAGTATGGAGACAGCTCGTTAGGAAATCTAGAAGAGCAATAATCCATTTCTCCGCCACACACTTTCACTCATAAAGCGCAAATTATGCCACGGATCGACAAATACGAATGCAATTGTTTTTATGAATTGAATCTTGTTTTATTCAGACGATAGTAGTATTTTACAAGCCATATTGTGCTATAACTTTTTCAAAATACCTTGTTATGAAAACCACCTAAACTTATATTTACTGCGAGGTTTCATCAATGGCTACATATCTTCAAGATATTTTTCGGGTACCTATAGATAAAACCGCAGACAGTGTAACACATTATCTAAAATTTTGCACCAATTAACCAAACAACAAGTACTTTTCTCGTAAACAAGCATCTTAAATACATTCGAAAAACACAAGATATAATGGCCGGGTGGCAGTGAATCTCGATTTGAATCAAACAATCTTATGAATATCGAAGGGAGGTCTAAACGAGTTACTGGATCCATCAACCGGTTTACCAGTGCAGATACGATCTGGTACTGAATTTATTAGCCTTAAGGAGCCATACTGCAAATACGGGACCGTCTTGAGTCAACATCTTGAGTGGTTTTATGGTTTAAACTTGATAATACCAATCTCAAACGCATCAACATAACAAATTGTTTTTCATATGTCCAGATTAAGAAGAGCTGTGTTCGAAAGTTGTGTGATCAACCATTCATAGTCGTATTTTTACTTGATTAGAAACATTTTAAACCAGGGGTAGGTTTACCAAAATTTTTTCATCATGATTCATATTCAAGTATTTAAGAAAATAAAGCACTTCGTCAATACAGAGATTAGTTAAGTCAGTACCTAAAATGGAATATTAAATCAAACCTTTTTGAGGCAATCAATGTAAATCTCATGAAATTCGACGTTAGGAAACGGTTCCGGTAAAGTATAATAGGCCTAGTCTATATTCGGAATTCAACGATCGGAAATTCAAAATAAATGTAAAAGTAAAAGCATAAATACATATTTTTACAATATAATTTATAATTTACAGTTTAAACAAGAATATTTAATTGGTAATGAATGTTATAAACCAGTTTTTCTCCTAATATAATGTTTCGCTGATACTGTTTTTTGGTGATTCAATCTTGTTATGTAAACATGACGACACGAGCATTTTCGTTACGTTACGAAATTCACGCAGATGCAATTGTTTGAGAGAGAATTCCGGTATTCCAGTTGCGAATAACATTTTGTACATACATTCTGTACGTTTTAGTCGTTTCCCAAGGGTTTGCAGCCACGCAAGAAGGAATTTGGGTACATTGAAAGGATTACATGGTAACTTGTAACACAAGCAAGCTTTTAAGACGTCTAATCTTAAATGAAATACGATAGTATCTGGGGACTACGGTTGCTGCAATTTGGGAAATTCCGTTACGAGTAATCCCGGTGGATATAGGGAGAATTTACATATTATGAAAAAACTTTTACTAAGTATGGTATGAACCAGAAATTGGGTACTTTGGTCAGTCCTGCAAATACCCACTTATACTGAGCTTATTACACTGTCCTAAATTTAGGAACCTTATATTTTGTATTTACGAATTAAGGACTTTCCTATGTTTTTCGAATTGAGATTCAAAATAAATAAATAAATATTCTAACGTAGTAACACCGTTAATACATATAACTCTATGCCCTAAGTACAAAAGGCGCAAAGACAGCCACGGGAGTAATTACACAGTGTACATTAATTTTATGCTTTAGTTAATTAAAACACGAGTGGTCTTAAATCTTTACTGACTTAATCCCATCGCATGTAGGACAGTTGTGCGCCTAATTAAAGCCGTTACGGCTCCGACATGGTGGTTCTCTTGATCTTTAGATAAGCTGTCGTAGAAAACTGTACCGTACAAAGCAGTTACAGGAAAACAACTGACAACAGCCATTCGTATTCGTATATAAAAATGTAACGTATGTATGAAAATACTTTAGGAGACCTTTATCAACGCAATAGAACCTAAAACCACGAAATTTGTCTGCTTCCCCGCGCGTTTGTGCACGCTAATCTAGTTTTCAATTTTATATTGCGGTAAGCTCTGCTTAACATTTAGCGTTCAGCATCATATCGTTTCGAAATCCACGCGGAGGAAGTCGCGAGCACAGCTAGTTATGAATAAGAATAGAATTCCCGGATATTTAATAGATCTTTTTATACAAATATTTATGTGTATCCGCTTTTTAACGACCTTTTGACATATAACGCCAAAGGATGTGATTGGTTACTAAAAGCTCTAATAACCCACAAACTTTTATGACGATAGGCTCTATGAAAACTGGAAGTATGCCAATTGACCAATCATACAGTTTTATTACCTAGCAATAGTATGTAATCTGAAACTGTGTCTAATACCCCGTCTGTGGTATAAGATAGAATTTTGGCATGAGCTTCAGACAAACTGTCATACAATTCCAATCTAGTAGTGATAGAAAAACTATAGCGGAAGACTGAGGAAATGCTTATTATATGACGATGAGCGAAATATCCGTCCGCGTTGCAACACATTGAAGAGCCCAGCAGATGTCCTACCAAAGAAGCGTGTTAAAAAGGGTATGTGATGCCATCTTGCTCGATATTCCTTGCATCGTCTAGATCAACTATTTTCCAACAAATAATTATGATAATCAAAGAGATAAGCCGATAGTGAAATCTAGTCTCATTGAACACTTTCATATCAGAATCTTAAGAACTTTTGAACGCGAATTTATGTTACAGCTAGACAGCTGTTAGTAAGATAATTTATATCTTAAATATTTTTTATGTATTAAATATTCACATTAATCTTGTGAGAGTTCAATAAACTGGGTTATGTGCACTTATTAATAACGAATTATATTTTGCGCCTTAAAATATCTGGTACTTCTTTGTTTTTTAGTGGAGTTTGAAAAAAAGTAAAGATGTCAGTATTTCACAGCCGCACAGCTGAGCAGTGTCTACACTCTACAGCTCTGTCTTTTGCGATATATCTTAAGTTAATTTCTACATATATCAAAACAATCGTAACTTACGACGTTGCTTATTTTGATAAATTCTAGTAACAAAGGCGTAAAACTATCTTAAAATCTATATCTCACTGAGAGATAACTTGTAATATGATTATTCAGTACATACACGGTTTTAATGTTATGATCTAAAGATTATATAATTATTATTGAATTATTAGATAAAAGTATTTATTTGATTACGGAGGTGGTCGTTGTCATAGCAAAGTCCTTTTGCATCACCGCTTTTTAAATTAATATTTGATAATTATCAAGTTACGGATGTGACGTATTGGAGAAAATTAATACGATTATAATAAATTAAAAAACATGTAGGGAAAAATCATCCCCATGCATGATTACGACTTCTTAAATTGTTTTTAATGTTTTGGAAATTCTGCCATTATGTTTTTATTTCAAATTCTTTCGAAAATAAAATGATGGCTTTCGATGCTGCCAATAAATCGTTTCATAAACAACATTAATATAGGCCCTGTGACCTCATAAATAATATTCACCCTTATTTAACAGAAACGCCATAACATTATGCGTATAAAGCAAATTAAAGGGCTTTGTGATGGCAAGTTTGGGTTGGCCTCTGGCCGCAACGGTCGGTTTGTTCAAAAATTTGCAGGTAGCACGTTTGAACGACCTTTGTAAACCTGCCTTACAATAGTTACCTGTCGCCTACGCAAATGCCATCTATATCTATATAAGTAAAGTTTTAGTTCCGGCCCTTCGAATTAGAGTAAAGCTATTTTTAATGAGAGTTTGGAGTTACGTTTGTGAAAATGAATTAATTTATACGACAGTTTACGTTCTTGTTGTTTTGTTTCATAGTTGTTCCGCAATAAAGCTGATATTTTTAATAACTATTCCTCTCGTAAATACGAAGATTCAGAACTTGGTTTTTAGTTTCAGTGATTATTAAAAAGCGACTCTTCACAAAATCGTAGAACATATCATTGCCTAAAAGAACCCTGTTAAAGCAAAGGCATCACGAAAAAACATCACTATCTTTCAGATGCAGTTAAGTAAAATGACGAAAAAAAAATAACTTACCCATAAATCCTATTAATGCTAGCGCACTCGTGGTTGCCACGTAAAAGGAAGAAGTTCTCTGGGTATTTGATCTTATAGGCGAGGAGCAGACATATTGTCTCCAGCGACTGCTTCCCGCGGTCAACGTAGTCACCGAGGAACAGGTAATTGGACTCAGGGGGGAAGCCTCCGTACTCAAACAACCTGAGCAGGTCGTAATACTGTCCGTGGATGTCACCTACAACAAAAAGATGCATTTATTATTATGATCATGGAGATTTAGTCATAAGATTGGTTGTCTTGGTTTTAGATGATGTTTTAAACATCATCCATTGATCTTATCATCCTGGTAATGTGTGCAAGAATTGTTGAAAGGTATTTGATTACCTGTAATTTTCATACATGACGAGTTTTAATACTAAGCTCATATAATTATCTCAAAGCTTTCAAATGGTGAAAATTCAATGAATATTGTCAGATATACATATACTAGAACTGTTTCAATAATACTGGAGATGCAGAAAACATAATGGATTGTCTCAAAAAAACAAAACTATCAGTTGAGAGGAGTTTTGATTGAAACAATTGCCTTATCCTACTGTGATTCTATCCTACTACATGTATACCAAAGTCACACTTTTCATTGAGGTGAAAACATTTATTACAATACCTGCCTATTATGAATTCAATTATGTAAACAACAGTTTATAACTTATTTATTGACTATTGACAAACAAACAAAATTTGCCAAAAATGATAAAACTAAAAAGGAATACAATATTGATTTCTTCAATAAATTATTAAATATTTGTACATGTGTGTTCGAGAACATCATTGCTTCACAAATTATATAAAGTGAGAGGTTTTGAAGTATTGTGTAGAAGATTCAAAATAGTAATTGTCAATGAATAAATAAAATTTTATCAAATTTAATGAAGACACATTGTTGAATTTCATTCAAAACTGCAAAGTTTGTAAAACAAGGATATGATGGCGATGGATTAATAACTAAAGATAAGATACAGATGTTTCCTAGTGTATTACATATTCTTTGTTTTATCGTGTAAAGGAATTTTAATTCACTAGATGATGCTATTGTATTACTAATTATGACTACTTTAAAAAAAAATATGGTGAGGCTACTGGTATTTCAAATATTGAAGCTTAGCGTAGCCATAGCCAATGTTGAAGTTAGCAAGTATAGTGATTTCATGTTTTTTCCTTTCCATATTTTACAAGAGGTAAGGTATGCCCAAATGTTTAATGATATTAAAATGAGTGCATTGAACACCATATCTCAAATAGTAAAGCATAAAATAACATGAGTTTAAAATATTTCATCTGATAGGTATAAAGTGAACTGAAAAAAAAACTGCATAATATATATTACATGACCGGAAAACACAAAAACAAGGTCATTACAAATATTGCTTACTTCTTGTTTTTAGGCAAAAGTTGTTATGAACTCTTTAAACATACTAACATTCAATTTATTCAGGCTATCGAGATCCACTTCTAGAAAAACTAGCCTTGATCCTAGTGACCATGTTTCAGAGCCATAGGTCATGGCAGACAGGACACAGTTTTAGAAACTTTCATTTTTTTAAATTGTGTAAATATTATATTAGGTAACATAAGTAAGCAAGTAAAAGCTGAGATCTTTTTTTAATAATACAAAAAATAACATATTCTGCATTTGATACAGATAACCTATGAGTATAAGGTCTTAATGTCTGTATTATGTAGGATGCAAGGGTCGGAGGTCAGACAAGTACTACACTGATAGGCCGCCATGTTTATTTGGACCTCTGATAGTATAAACAATAACATATTTCTTACAAGTTAGCTTAACTTACTACTTACTGAAGAAGTATTTGATAAAATGAGAAAATTATGTTCAAATGAATGTAACAGTGGGTGTGACAGTCAAGTTTGCATGTAGGCGGTCATGTTATATGGCATATTTTAGTAGTAAATAATGTACAAAAATACAAATAAGCCAAACAAAACAGCACTACTGACAGAAAGTTGGTGGCAATAACTACAATATCTGTGAAACTACATATATGACTACAAAGAAAGCTTGACAAGATTTGTTACAAGTTTTGACAGTATGTAATTGCTTTAAAACTGCCAAATTCCATAGCATGCTTCTTTATGTCTTCTTTTATAAGAACAATAATTTACTAAATCAACAAATTTGTCATGAAAATATTACAAATTCTATGTAACTCAGCCGTAAACTTAGGGAAGAACAAATAACATCCTAATAAAGTACTACAAAAACGGTTGCAACAATTTCAAATATAAAAAATAGCTGTTGTGGGGTATTTACTCAAGAGTTTACCGAAATACCTTCACATTACGACATTCACCTTAAATAAGAGTTCAACAATGGTTTAATAAGCAAAAATATGCAGTTTCATCGTTTCGAAAGTGTAAGGCTGCAATGGAAAGTGGCATTACGAGAGAGATCACTACAGGACACTGTACTTACCGCAAATTTTAAGCGGCGCTTCCAATTCAAGTAAAATCGGCTGTGACAAGAATATTTCTCGCGATTTCAAGCATAGCCCTTTGATCTCTATTTCTGTTAACTGTACATTCATTCCAGGCTTTTCGCCACGAACTGAAAATAAACGTAAACATATCACCAACACGTAAAATCACAACTTATTCACACAATATCACGATTTTAACACTATTATTTTAATTCACTGAATTTAGGGTGTAACACTTGTAACTTTGTTTATCTAAAGCGGTCGGTATCAACATTTACCTTTTAATAATTTTTTTATTACGTTATCGATGTTTAACTCATCTGTGTCTCTGTCTGCCATTTGATATAATTATGGTGCACGGAATATAGCTAAATAGAATAGGCAAAGGAAGAGAGATTATAAAGATTTTTGCCGATTTGTGAAAGGCACAACCTATTTCAATTCTCGGCTAAAATGAAATTCAATGGCGGAGACATCACTCACACACACAAACAAGGAAAACACATCACCTGTGTTCCCAGCCTCCGTTTAAATTTACCACTAAATAAATTTTATTTTACTTGTTTCAGTCATATTAAAAACAAAATGATTATGATTACACATTACAGCGTCCCGCAAAATTTTAATTGCTTTATGATTATTTTGAATGAGGTTTTGTTTTGTAAAGCAAGCAGTATTTTGTTTAAAATAATATGTGAAGTGATACTGTGATAAATAATACAAAATCGTAATGGCAATCTACTCTGTTTATTTCAAAAGAATAATTTTTATTAATGCGTGTTCCCCTTATAGCGATTATTTGAAGAGAACTTCATTTAATTTTAAATTTTCCATCAATCGAGGAAATATCGTAGTACTAACAACACCAACGGTTGTGATTGTTGCCAGTAAGAAAAAAAAACAGGGTTGCAACTTTATAAGCGACTTACAATGTTGACAGCTTCTAGTATACAAATCTACCACTGCTTAAAGTTTAACGGTCTTTATGATATAATTTTTAAAATCGCTGTACACGTTTACTGTACTTTATTAATTAAAGGTTAGGGAATTCAAAGGCCATAAATGATTTCACTGTACATTTATTTTCCATTTTAAAACACATAATTACACGAACAAAGTTTCCAGAAAAAAATTGCCAAAATATTACGACCTATCCTCATTTAACTATCACTTAAGTGAAATATACAAACATGTACTCTACGAAAATGATACGAAGCTATTTAATGCGCAAAATACTGTCGGTTCTGCCAAAGATGCTGTGTTGACTAAAGCTTTGGGTAGTTAGATACGTATTTATTATAAAAATTATAACTGTTTTAAAAAGTCTACCATTATTTTTGTTTTAGTCCACATTTACCAGGACAAATAAAATACTCTCGCTAAATACCGTACACTTCCGTTGAGCACTAAATGCGACATAATAATGTTATTCAATGATTAAACTTTGATTATTAGTAAAAAAATAAATTCAGTCCTTCTTCCCGCCTCGATACGGATGGCGTTTTCTGAAATGAAAAGTAAAATTGGTCAAATTATCTAGTAACATTATAAACCTACCTAGTAATGTGTAGTTTGGTCCTACATGCATAGTAGCACTAATTCGTTTTTCATTTATCTTTAGTGATGACATATTGAAATATTAATGTTCAGCCATTTTTTTTTCTGGTGTTCTATCACTAAAACAGTTTTGAATAGTAATAAAACGTATGGCATTTGAGTGTTTTGTAAATGTGACTGTATCATGGAGTTTTATTTCCACATCTATTGCTTATAAGCTTTCATATTTTTTAGCCGGGCCCAGCTCCAAACCACTTAAAAATAGTAGATAAGTAGTTCTTTACCTCTATTAAATTGTAAAAAGGCTGAGAAACTACTTACCCCGGTATAGTGAGAGTGTAGATCCCGAACTTAGTGTTGATATCCTCCAAATGGAAGATGCCCTCGACGTATTCTTTGTCCGCAGGCACGGCCGGCGTCTCGAACACCAGGTTCATGATGTAGTCTTCCACACAGCTGTGTAAATAGGAGAAAATTAGTAATAATTAAATTAGTTAGAGTTGATCTTGACTGGAACTAACCTGACCAGTAATAACAATCATGACGATCGTTAAATTCTTCTAAATGCTATGAATAAACATTATTTTATTTGGGATTTAAGCACCTTCAACACTTCATATTTTATTTTATATTCTTTCTTTCCCATACCGACAGTACCATTAATCTTAATGTAGCAGAACAGTTGTATTCTACAGATAAACCTGTTTTTAAACGTTGATGGTTTTGCATAACCTTTTATCATACAAAAAAGAAACCTAGACGGTTTAGATTAACAAAACAGCCCCGCTACTAGGTGAACTTCCTTCTGCTTTAAAGTTACATATATGTTTATAAATACATACGCACTGTGGATAAATATTACACATTGCCAGGGAACAAAATTTGTCCTTGGTGGGAATCGAACGTCGTGGGATCTGCGGTGTAGAAGTCAGGACACTCACCAATAGACCCGCCATTCAGTTAAATCGTTGATGATCTTAATACAGATCGTTGTACTTACTAAGCACAGGGCTGATATGGCACCAGTTTCTCGATCCTGTTCGGTTTTAGTTTTTCCACATACGGGTCCGCCACTAGTTTGCTGGCGGGAGGCATCGGTGGACCCTTACGAGCTTTTGGCGTTGGAGCTGGTGGCTAAAAGAAAGACAGCCAAAATCAAACTTAACTAAGGTAAAGTATTATCCCACCAAAAACATTAAATGTAAAAAAATGCCAAGTCTCTCGATGCAGTCTTTCCATCGTAAAAAGTTTTGAGATCTCATAGAAGCCAAGTCCTATTCAAAATATTTTGTAATTATAAATCAACATTTAGTAATTGTATCAATAGTTTTCTTTATATTATAATTATAGTGACTTGGCAATGAGCACAAGAAGAAACAAATAAAACGGCATATTTGTAGGAGTTGAAAGTTACACACACCGCATGCGTAAACATTAATATCACAAAATTAATTTTCTTTTGGTTTATCCGTGTCGTCCCAACCGAATTTCGGCAACGGCAGTCAGTCTTAGTGTACTCTCGATTCATTTACTTTCATAAAGCGATGGCCCGTAAGGTATTCTTAATTATTGTATTGGAGCATGTAGTCGGTAGTGACCATCATGATTCACACATAACAAATAATCTGATCACTGGTCTCGTCAGTAACATTTGCACATAATTCCAGGCATCAAGCAGCTTTTAATTTGTGCTCATTGCCAAGTCACTATAATTATAATATAAAGAAAACTATTGATACAATTACTAAATGTTGATTTATAACTACAAAATATTTTGAATAGGACTTGGCTTCTATGAGATCTCAAAACTTTTTACGATGGAAAGACTGCATCGAGAGACTTGGCATTTTTTTACATTTAATGTTTTTGGTGGGATCTCATTTATTTTTTGTAAGTGTATTTCTTTCTTTTTTTTTAGGTGTCATAATTTCTAGGACTTCAGCTACTGCTTTGCTTAGAACCCATTCTCTATCTCTATCTCTTTTGTTTCTTCTCTGAGACTTCGTTACTTCTAATGTAAACAAGCTTAAACTTATATATATATGCATATATATATCTACTAACTTACAAACTATAGCTAAACTAAACTAAATAACACGTAAAGTTCTCCGAATATCAATTATCACTACAATATTTTTTAGTTTCGAAATGGTTTTTCATAGACAGGTGGCGCTATCAAATGAAAATTATCGAATTATTCTGAAGTACTACTTAGACTGCGCTTTGTAACGAAACCATAGCGCGATTCAGACACGTACAACGCCATCTATCGAGCGCGCATACAATATTTATCGCAATACAATGGAGTTTTAGCTTTATTAATTTAATGAATTATGAATTTTATGTATTAATTTGTATTAATGATAGTCTGTGTATTACATTTATATTATTCTTTTCTATTCTATGTATGTATTCATCCAATTGAATAGGTACTTAAACAACGAACAAAGTTAACAATGCAGTCAAAATCCATACATAATGTTCTTGCCAAACCGCAAATATAAAATTGTTTTCTATGGCATATTATTTTTTAATGTTTTTATAATTTTTCCTTTATATGTGGCTAAGGACCTATCTTGGTGCAAAATTTGAAGTTTCTAAGTCTGCTAGAAGTACCTTAGATTTTTGATGATCTGTCAGTGAGTCAGTGAGTGACAAAATGGTGTAACTTTGATCGACCGTAACTCCTAAACCATTAATTCAATTGGCATGTAATTTCGAACTTAAGCTTGTTCTAATGCCTACTATTATTCCCCGAAAAGCTAAACTCCTAGCTTTGTCCACGTCGAAGATACAGGGGGGGCGAAACAGCTGCGAATCGCTTCGAGAAAAGATGGTACGGCCGTGCCCGTTTTGCTCGAGACTTGGCAGGGGCACTGCCGTGCCCTCAGATAAGATATTGCAAAAAAGACTTGGGCAGTTTGGAGTGAAAAACGTGAGAGCTGCTTAAAGCTGAATAGACAATGTAATGTATCATAGAATATCGAATATGATACTTGCGTACAGCACCTAGTACCGATGATTTCTATTTATCCTTGATCTCTACCTTAACTGCTCCATATGCGACTTGGATTAAACTCTTGACTTCAGCTTCCAAAATCCTGAGAAACTTGGGAACATTCCACTTGGTTACGTCCTTGTGGTTACCGAGGAGAGCCAGGAGAGGCGTGCTGTCACATTTCGCTAGTCTGGGGAAGACGAAGAAGAAAGAGGTAGATAGGTAAGTCAGGGATGAAACTACTTTCTGAAGTGATAGTATTGCCGCAAGAGGGATGGCATTCTACACCATGAAATGCACGCATTCGTTACTCTACTAGAGTAATTTACTAGATTATTGCTCTGAAATATGGAGGTAGATTCGTAAATATCAAATCCATGTCTAACTAATCAAATAAACCACTACTTAAATCTTGTTTGTATTAAAGACACACCAATATTTTTTTGATTAGATTGTTAACCTTTTTTAAGAAACTTAGAATATTGGATATACATAGTTATTTTACGTATAAAGCAATGCGCTTACTTAACGAGTTCGTCGATTCCCTTCAGCACCTTCGCGATCGTATTATCCGCCGCCACGTTCCTCTCCAGCGTGAGCAGCGTACGCGCACGCTGCATCTCCAACTTCTTCGTATCCTCGGCCAGCTTCCTGTCCTGTTTCTCTTCACGAGCCTCGTTTACATCGCGTTGATCCACTTTAAATGTTAGAAACAGTAATTACTTACTTCAGTAGGCTTTTGTGCTAATTTTTTACTTTTTGTAGCGAAATTTTGAGTGTCAAGAAAAGAAAAAAACTTTTCAGTGACAGGTAATGATACACTGAACTTAAAAGAATCTTGCATAGCTCGTAAACTTGCCAAATTTCCTTTTTACTGCTGATGAATGGATGGAAATTGGATTGAATTCGACAATAAATAAATGAGGAATAGGGGCCCTGGTCCGTGGCTTTTATAAAGCCAGGTAGTGGCAGAGCAGAATGGTACCTAACTATTATTTCTCACCTAATATCTAGGTAAAATATACTTACAAATTCGTTGCCTTAGTACTTCTAGTTCTCTTCTAAGAATGATCGACTCTTGCAAAACTTGACAGAGCAAGATGAAACACGAGAAGTTCTCAATCTCACTAATTTGGAAGTGATTTATAATAGTAGCCGCTCGATCGGAACCAGTGTATTTCTAAAAAAAACCTTATGTTTGTTATTTTAGGCTCTAATTTGATAAACGTATAACCTTTTCTTGTTGAAAACCCGTTTTTGATCAACCTATGCATATTCTTAATAAAACTGATTGTATTCATAAGATTCTGTCTGTCCGAATTTTTTTGACAAGACCTTGATGAAACATTGATCAAAACGTGTAGAAAACGTAGCTAATTTAATTAGAATTAATTTGTTCTCAATTTAAATTGAAAGGTTCCTTGAACGGATGAAGCATAGAGCTAGTTTTTCTCTAATGAGAAATTACGAGTTCCACTTACAAATATTTCTTCTAACAAGGCGTCATGTTTGGCGATGTCCTGCTCGCACTTCTGTATCTCCTCTTGCCTTTTCACTTCCTCTTTCTCATCGGCCTCACAGACTCTGTGGGAACCTTTCACGCGGAGAAACTCTTCTAGCTTCGCGAGGTGGTTCAGTTCTCCTTCGTACGCTTGCATTTCCTTAACACAAAACCTTAGAGGGATACGTTGTTTTGACACGTACAAAAATACATTGACCATAATATAAATAACACGTGGATCAAGGGCAGATTTCCGAGTAGGCTGAATAGGACCTGGAGTTAGGCATGATAGGCATCAAAATTGATTTGTTTTTTTTTTTGTTTCATTAGCGTCTTCTGTAAAACTGCCTGACTAAGTAAACTCTCACAAAAGGTGTCTTAGCATTTATTGTAATTACGCCTATAAGATTTTGGTCATTCATTTACCACTGCAAGCAAACACGAGCTCCATTCCAATTTCTTTGAATTAATTTTTCTTATCATAAAACGCGCATTTCTAAAATTTATTTTTCTATCATCCCATTTAGTCAATATTTAAGAACTTACAGAAATGTCTCTATTTAACTGAAAGAGTCCCTTCCACTTCAAAGCCTCCAGCTTCCTGCAGCACTCGTCTCTGTCCGCGAAGGCTGTTGACGCAATCTCCAGGATGTCCATCAGGTACATCTTGCCTTTCACCAGTTTTCCTATCGTGCGATTCCATTGGATATTGAAACCATTTCTGTAGATTAAAACTGTTATTCTAAACGTTGTTAAAATATGAATGACCGAAACTGTCTGACATTGATAACTCAATTTTTTTTTATTTCTGCCTGACAAGATTTCTAAATGTACTTTTAATCGCGTAGCTTTAATTTAGACTAAGTGCCTAAGTACTATGAAATGCTAATGATGTTCAAATTCAGATAGGCCTATAATACTTAACTCAGCTGTGCCATACCTAATCAATCTACTATCGAAGAATAAACACTATTTATCTAAATCTGTATCTTGATTCCAACATTTGAATACCAACCTCTCAACAAGCAACCTGTGTATTTCTTCCCGCACGCGTTTGTTGTCCGCGTTGACGACGCAGAACCTCTTCGTGGCGAGGTCCAGTCGGTTCTCCATGCGCCGGAGACGATTGTTCGCGTTCTCTATCATACCCAGTTCCTGTACAACAACTTATTAGGACATAGTCTATATTTGAAACATTTCTTTCCGTAGATTGTATACAATTACTAATCATCATCGTCCACCTCCCCAGGGCTCCTCAAAAGAGCGCCAACCATCCCATTCATCATTGCTACTTATATCACGGACATAACCTACTTTTACCCTTTTCATAGATATTATTTCTACCTTTTACCTTTCTTCTAATAACCTTATGTACTGTTTAGTTTGTAGGTAGGTATTTTAGAGCACGAGGATTTCAATTCCAAATAAAAAACCAAGAAGTATTGCCAATTGTGAACTTTATTGCGTTGTGATTTAAATTCAAATTTCATTTTTTCTGTTACAGTTACTTTAATTTCATGTCTTTTTTTATAATTTAATTTCTTAAATTCTTTAAGTCCGCCCATAGTACAAGAATCTTTGAGGGTCTAAATAAACTGCTTATGATTCTTGTTCTTTCTTTTTCGCATACTCACATCAGCTTCAGTGGGGACTTTCTTGGACAGTTCTATAATATTCTTCTGCGCGAGGTAGTTGAGGCAGTCGAGCTCCGCTTGCTGCGCTCTCTCGTCTCTCAGCACGGTCTCCAACTGCTCGTATTCTACTATAGACTTGCGAGTGCCGCTCTTGACGTTGGCGTCACGTACCGCGTGCTGACCTTTTCTAGCAAGCTATTAAGAGTGCAAGATAAAAAGAGAAGATTATGTTTTAGATAAATAATTGAGAGTGAGGGCATTGCTATCTCAATTACGAAGATTTTAATTTGACTTTACAGCAAGTTAATGAAATCGAATATTTTTTCCTTTGATATCGGAGCTATCTCAGCGTTAGCAACTTCATAACAAGAGATATTACTGAAGAGTAAGAAGTAAGAACTGGTATTACTCTCTTCCTGTATAAGCCTAACCTCATTAGCATCTCTATAAACTTAGACATCGTCTATTTATCGTTATGTATCACGACAATGCTCTGACAACATGCTGACAATTATTACTGCATTTAAGTCACCTCGACATCGAAATCTACATATTCGAATCACTCACTTCCTTGATACTCCTACAGTACTGCTATATAAAGTCATGAACTAACATTAATACAGAGCAACGTCTCATGCAGCTCATGCGCGAGGATCCCGAGCTGCTTCTCCTGAGGCGCGAGCTGAGGGATGCCACCAGCGCGCTTCTCCACGCTGCACATAGGCGCCAGCTTTTGGTACTGCGAATAAAAAGGAACCTTAGAATGTGTGTGGATTGTGATTTATAGTGGAAAAAAATGGGGAACAACTTTTCCCAAACTTGTACTCACTCTAGAAGCTATCAAATGGAATGTAATTATGATTGCATTTTTATTCATGCCAATATATGTATTTTGTGATCCTAAGATCTACTGACCGATTATTTGAATAGGTTGGTAAGTAGTACGGAATACAGAACTGTCCCAGAATAACGCAGTCGGATCAGAAGATAAATTTTAAGGACTAGGTACAGTTTCGCACTTCTAGACCTCTCACTGAATTTCCCTTATTTAACAAAATAAAATATTCAACATATCATCTCCTTACCGTTCTTTGGACATTGCTGAGCTCCGCCTCCGGATCCACGACCTTCTGCTCAACTTGAACCGGCATTTTGGTAAAATATTATCACAAGGATATAAACACAAAAGAAAATATGAAAATATCTAACAAATACTCTATCACAACGCAACAGACATTCACGTTGACACTTGATTTTGAAATGTTTCTTTTTCTTGTCATTGTAATGGCCAATATTCTGTTCATTTAAGAAGGTTCGTGGCATAACCCCTGTTTTCTTACCAACATTTTGCCTATCACCAAGTTTTAAAGTACATATTGCGGTTGAGGAAGAGAAATGCTCTATTATATGCTGTGTATTGAACTAGCACGCTTCCACAAACATAATATAAGTTTAAAACGTGATGAAAGACTCTTAGGAACCGTGTTGGTTAATGCCTGGTAGTCATTTGCTTAGTTTATTAGATAACTTCTAAAAATTGAAACGTTGATAACAGCAGTAGTATAAAAACTGTGTCCCGGTTATCAGCGCCCCTCTCGAGAAGTAGTTTGTGCCAGTACAACACCAGAAAAACATAGTCGTGATTTATTCATTATTAGTTAAATTAGACAATATAAAAGTAGTCTACAGTGAAGAAAGTAAAATATATTTGTATGTATGTGTGTAAATTTGTGTATGTTGTATGTATTAACGTGTATGTAGGTTGGGTGTGTGTGTGTGTGCGTGTGTAAAGAATTATGTGAGTTTCACTTCCACAAGTTCTTCTGTATCATCATAACTTAATTGTTTTAGCCAGATATTTAATTTAATTTTAAGTTTATTCTTAGTTTAATGATTTATTTCAGTTAAAACTAAACTGCTACCCACATAAATTATATCGCCATGCATTGGTTCTAAAATAGTATTTTCATTTAAATTTTAAATAGGTAGTGGTACGCACAATAAAATACGGAGTCAGTTTAAACTCATTCTTTATTAATTAATTTCATAAACATAATTAATTATTCATAATGATATTTCTAGTCACTATTAAGATCTTACAAATTAGGATTAATTAAGTACTTAAGAAATGTGTTTTTTTAAGTACACTTGCGAATAAAACAAAGGTTAATTCATGTTGCAATATATTAACATACATAAATAATTATTAGGATTTTTTACTTTTAAGTTTTTAGTTGACATTTCAAAGAAGTTGCTAATTTTTATATTTTTTTCAGGCAACACCTACATAGTAATTCAAAATGCTAAAAACATTTTTCCCCCGTAACATACGGTCATTTTTAAAAAGTAAAAATGATTATGTTATTTCAGAGGAAAAATAATTTTAATATTTAACTATTATGTAGGAAAAATGAATAAAATACGACATCGATTTACATGTATACAAATATGTGTAGATTTGTTATCCAAAATAATTACTTAGGCTCGGAAATATTCTATAAGGCGTTTGAAGGCACTTAATTAAAAAAAAAAAATGTTTCTAATGTAATAAACCCCAATAATTAATATAAAAATGGAATGACTAAGAAGTTACACTCGCCATAACTGTGTTTTGTGCTTAGAAAATAAAAATTAAATACAAGAATTATTGTGAATACAGAATGATTTTCAAATAAAATTAATTTCGAATACAGCAAATATAAAATCAATATTTTAATTCAATAATTAGTTCAGTCTTAAAAATAAATTAAGTACAATAATGTAATATCTCATTTATTGGTGACAAATATATTTTAAATCTTATTACAATGACATAAAGAATAGAGTTTATTGTTTAATATTCTATACATAATATTATATACACATAAAATACATATTGCAGTTTTTAATTGCTTTTGCATTATCCTATTGCATTGTTAAGTAAACAAAAATATATTTGAGGATGAATGAGCTTTTTCCTTTGCAATACCTTTGTAATTAAAATTCTCTGACGTGCATGCGCACTAGCGCCTCTGTCGCCATTTTGAGGAACGAACTTAAATTATTTATTCCACATTTTACAGTTTTTGTTAATGTTCATGATTACTATTTGATAGCATAATTGCTCGTTCAAGCAATCTGTTTGAGTTTCATTATATTGACTAAGTATTTAGTTTTTCTTCATTTTGATTTGTATTTAACAAGAAAACGTTCAAGTTATGAGCATTATGTGTATGAATTAAATATACTTGAGCATGTTCGTACATAGTGATAGAAGATACAGTCGAAAGCAAAAGTCGAATAACCAAATAGTATGTACTAGTACATTAACTGAAATTGTACCGACGGAATTTTCATTAGTTCTTTTAAAATAACCGTTCAAAGACTTTTGGAGACGACTGTTCCTGTTTAACTGAACTTATACAGACTCGTGGTAGAGTTTCACAAGTTTTATTGCACAAATGCATATAAAGAGAGCGTTGGTTGTTCCAAGATTTTATTAAGTACTCTCTTAACTAAAAGTAATTTGCAAATTCAAGTAGGTATAATATAGTTTCAATCGTGTGTACGATATACGTAACTTTTCTGTAATAAGCATAAAGAATAACACTTTCACAGGTTATCAAGAGGGAATCTGTGCGGTTTTCCTTGCGTATAAAAATTACCGAGACCAATACAATTTAAGGTTTGGTATTAGATAAGTATATTTTTGGCAAGTCGCGTGCACAAATAAAAAGTTACATCTACCATATCCACCATCCAAAAATTGTATTTTGCTTAAACATTAACGGCCAAATAAATTATTTCAACTAGTCGGTGAACTAGTTGATCGTATCAACTAGTTCACAAGACAGTTTATAAACTAGTTCGTTAATTGATCTTTCAGTGTGTAAACTCACCATTTATTTTCTAAGGCTGCATCGGTATATTCATAATAAATACAATTGACTTTACTAGAAAGGCACTTTTTAAGGCCAGGTACTTCTTAAGGCACAAACACTTAAGTACCTACTAAATTACTATTGCAGAACTCAAAATATATTGTTTAAATATGTGATATTTATTTAACTACTATACATACTCGTGAATATAACTACACACAAATTATTCTAATAAATCCACCAGATTAGGAACGATTTGCGTTCGTTACACACTTGTTGGTTAATGTCGATATTGTCCGCGGTAAGTTTGGTAGTATCTGAATCATTATCAGCATTAAACATAGAAAATATGGATATTATGGCCATTCTTTACATGCAGTGCCTGCCATAATTTTCTTGACTGCACGGAAAGGTCACCACGCCAAGCACACTGTGCGATATACATTATATTATATTTGATAGATGTGTGCATCAGCATCCTTGTGTTTTAGTTGCGCATCCAATGCCTACAACTGATAGAGAAACTCAGAGTCGGGCAAACTAAAAAATACTGAATATTGCATAAAATAACCAGACAATACCTACCTATATAAAATCTCCGGACAATTTAGACCTTAACCGTTAAAGTGGATCTTATATCCAGTAGACATAGTAATGTAAATAATATGGCTATTAAATGTTCTTCATTAATTAGCAATCTATTATTATTATTATCTAAAAACCTGTTCCACCACATTTTAATAGGATATCGTTATTGGCCCATTTTGTACCAAATTTGGGGAAAGAGAGAAAGACAGAGTACTTCTTTTCTTTGTTTGTTTGTTAAAAGATACTGAGTTATAGACATAACAAATATTAACTGAATTATATTAATAGAGATTTTTGTATAATTTAAATAATTTATATCTGAAAGGCCCTTAAAACTTTAGGGTCCCTAAATTAGGTTAAACCATTACAAATCCAATTCGTACCTTATTATTAATTAAGATTTTTTCTAATAGAAAAATCCAATTATAATGTCTGATCTGGAAATCAGATTTTATTACTTATCTTGTTATTGTCCAGAAACAGACCACAGCCATTTGCACAATTTCATATAACGGAGGCCAAAATTTAAACGAACATTAAGGAATTTACAGAATTATGATTTTTTTCTAATCATATAACTCAGTCCCTTTGTATTCACTTTGTAAATTGATCTGCGGTAAAAAATCTACCCATATATTATTCGTGGTAGAACAGGCGGTAAATCTAATTTTACACTTTAGGTGCACCAAACATCTCACTTGAAGTGACGATTTACGTATTTAAGTACCAACTATACAATACATAGTTAAGGTAATCTCAATAATTAAAATGTTATTTACAAATAAAGCAATGGGTACGTTAAGATTTAAAATGGCTGACGTATTAAAATGGCGGATTAATGACTTACATTACGTTAGTGTTCATTTTTCGTTCTGAACAATTCGTTTTTACATAAATCTATCGTTAATCGTTTACGACGGACCGAAGATATTATTTCTCTTGGATTTCTGTCCGTCATAATAATCTGTTGTACTAAATCCGCCCCAAAGGAATATGAAGAATGCCCGAGTGCCAAATCATACAGCCATTTTACAGTGAAAAACTAAAAATACACAATAAAACATTAAAAAGTAATTGTAAACTAATTAAAACCAATCTAACTACGATACTAACTATCACTGCGATAGTATAAAAATCACACGGTTTATAAAATAAAATTAGAACATAACCTAAAAATTCGGTGATCGCGAATGCGTCCGTACGGTAAATCAAGATGGCGGTCGCTACTAGCAATTTTGACAGATTTTTGTACAAAAGTATTAAAAATAGGCTGTAGGCAGCTGGTAATGTAGTTGTATGGTAGTATTTGATGATGATAAGGTAGAGGGTTGATATGGTAGTGTGGTCTGCGGCTTCACAGAGACGCACCAAGAGTGGGGTACAACAGATCACCGGTGAAAAAATCCAAGGAGTCGCGAGGTCCTGGTGGGCGGCGGCTGTTCCGGGAGCTTCCTGCGCTTCTCCTGGGTGGTCAGCTTGTGCTTCATCTGCTCGTCGATCAGCTCTTGCATGTCCATCTGGAAATATTACAACTCTTTAAGTAACGTCACATTCAAACATGCTTAAAATTACTCTGCAGTAAGCAATAACTCAGAATATAAATTAGTGTCACTCAGTTACATCTATCTTTCAGAGGTACAACTAAATACGGACAGAATTAAAAAATAATAATACTCAGACTAAACTCGAAACAACGACTAGTTCAACATACCAGTACATTTTAAAAATCAACAGACTTGTATCACAATTTAAAAGGTAAACTGGTTAAAATAAAAACAAGTATATCTCCAGTACATACCTGCCACTGCTCGAGCTGCTGTCCAAGGTCCACCTTCTGGCGCACCGCCTCGTACAGCTGGCTGTTCGCCTGCATTAGTTCCACTCTGGTCTTCGCTAAAGCCACCTGGAAAGTATAACGACATGTTTTAATAAGTATATCATAACAATCATGGAACATAAAGCTTACCACCACATTAAATCCGATGACTTAGACTATTCTTCCTAGAGTGGTACAACAAAGAAGAAGTCGCCTGATTAAGCGGTGGATGTCCATAACGTTAACTCCACATTCAAAGGTACCACAACGGTAATTTTATAGTTTCGCTATTTGGAAAACTCTAAATTTTTACAGATTTAGAGTTTTGAAACTGAAACATTACAGAACAATTCCTTTTAGGCGAATTGTAAGAATGCCATTCTGCGAGGGGCTGGTAATACAAATATGCCTAAGTGCACCATATAAAGTCAGGATAGATAAAACGCCACTTGTTTATCGGGCTAGAAGTTGACAGATACAAAATGACAAAGTCCTCGTACCTCAGCAGCCTTCTTCCTCTCGATGGCCTCGTCCCTCTCCTGGCGCGCCTTGGTGACAGCCTCGTCGTTCTGCAGGCTGCTGTAGTTGGCATCGTTAAGCAGTTTGTCACGCTCCTCTGCTGCTGCACGGAGTTCCACCTCGGCCACTGACAACTGGAAACAGAAATGAGGTTTGTTATAGTCGTGAATTAAAAGTAAGACGGGAAGAGGTCCGTGATTGGTACAGCGTGCTGCTGGGGAGTGCAGCAACAGCACGTAGGAAGCGGTAAAGGGTGGGCAAAACTGGGTGCTGTCAAATGTAATCTGACCTTCAAAAAGTGCTACTAAGGCCCGGTTTCACCAACATCGAATTAACACGAGAGTAGCTACCCCAATATAAATTTATTCTAACCATTTACCCCTTGGTTAACTTCAATTTCATTTCACCAAGTTAGTCTGCGGATATCTTAATCTTGTTTAGTTACTCTGTAACCTTGAACGAATGGATGGAATGAAACTAGAACGCTACCAAGTAAAATAGTCCGGTTGTTCCGTGCCTGAGCAATGGCGCTCCCTATTTTCTAAAATTGTTTGGATAATGTTTTGACTTATGCTTTGATCATATTTGATTAGTTTCCTTGTTTATAATTGTCATCAAAATAAAAATAAATAAATAAGACCTGGAAATGGCAAATTATAAGAGAAAGCGATCTGCTAATTGGATGGCATCAGAAAAGACGCAGCTGGTAGATCTAGTTACTGAGCATTTTCATGTCATAGAAAATAAAAGAACCGACGGGGTTTCAATGAAGCAAAAACTTGCGGAATGGACGACAATATCCAATAAATATAATTCGCAGACAACGCTTTCCCACCGTACTGCCGAAAATTTGAAATCCCAGTGGGAAAGTTTAAAAAAAGCTACCAAAAAAGAAGCATCTTTTAAGAGGATGCATTTAATTAAAACCGGTAAGTGTATGTTACAAAATTTTTATGGCAATTGTATCTATAAATCTACAAAAACTTGTTTTTTCTTAGGTGGTGGACCATCAAGGCCGAAGATTGATGATCCTCTTCAAGAGAGGATCCTGGGTCTTATAACGCCAAGTGCTGTAGGTCTACATAATCCGTATGATAAAGATAATGTAAACGTTACAGAAAATATCACGGAATCATTTTCAGCAGAGGCACATAAAAAGGGTTTGTCAGATATCAATTCATACCTAATAAATAAAAGTAACAGCCTTAAGCTTTGAATAGTATGATAATGTCTCACGAAAGTTTAAACTCAATGTATTGTGTCTTTGCACGATGATCTTCTATTATATATTTTTTCAGACGAATTATTACATACAATTCCTGGCCCTGAGGTTCAGACTAAGTCAACACACCACGTTGATACTAATGAAACCATGAATAATGTGGTAAAGTTGCACACTTTTTACATCATAGATTCAAAAATATTAAACAAAAATGTTCCTTAATTTTAGTAAATTACCTGTTTCTTCATATGTGTACTGTATTTCCATGTTTACGGTTGCTTTACATATTATGTATCTTTTTTAGGATTGGGGCGATTACACTCCAAACTGTCTAAAAACGCCTGTTTCAGAACAATTGAAACCTTCAGGCAAAAAAAGGCCTTATTCAGGAAAACGACTTGAATGGATGTCGAAAAGGCGGCCGCAACTTACGAGAGCCTCTCTTGAAAACTTGCAGGAGTTGAAGGGGAAGGCTATTAATGTCCAAATCGAGCATGCAGCTAATGAGAGAGAAGAAGCTAAAAAATTGTTTGAAATCCAAATGGATATACAACAAGAAATTTTAAAACAAGAAAAAATTAAAACTAGGTTGCTACTTTTAGAGTTGAGACAAAAAAAACGCAAATAAATATTTATTGCTTATAAAATTTGTTTTATTGGTTACAATATACTTTGAAAATAATTATTAATGATAGCATCTCGCACTGAATTGGGCCTGATGTATTGTTGTGGATGTTGTGGTTGCTGAGTTATCTGACCATGGTGTAAAAGTTCATCCCATGGAGCTGGAAGTTGTAGTGCGGGATCATCAATGGGATTGACTTCACCTCGTTGCATCAACATATTATGCAACACGGCAGTGGCTACAATAATAGTCAAAGACTTGTCCAGCTTAGTGCGAAGCCCTAAGGCCAATGCAGGAAACCGTTTCTTCCAGATCCCGTATGACCTTTCAACAGGATTACGAGTCCGTATTTGTGACTCGTTATAGAGTTGTTCCACTGGAGTCCTAGGGTTCTCTAAAGGCGTCATCATGTACGAAGTGGAAGCATACCCACCATCTACTAACAGCAAAGCATTGCCATACTGGCCAGTTTCAAACTTACTTTTTATGCAACTATTATTGAATATAGTGCTGTCGTGAGATGAACCTGGCCACCGGGCTACT
Organism: Trichoplusia ni; assembly: GCF_003590095.1. Lineage (NCBI taxonomy): Eukaryota > Metazoa > Arthropoda > Insecta > Lepidoptera > Noctuidae > Trichoplusia > Trichoplusia ni. Next base: position 4,060,256 of record NC_039495.1, on the reverse strand, counting down.
ATATCAGTGATCTCCAAGTTTGCATTGCAAATAGTTTGCACGTTGATGGAAAAGTAGCCCTTTCTGTTGCGATATAGTTCTGCATGATCTCCACCTGGTGAGGATATACGGACATGAGTACAATCCATTGCACCAATGACTCGCGGAAATCTAGCGATTTGAAAGAATGAATCCTGTTCTTTTCGTATTTCCTCGCGTGTTGTTGGAAATCGGATATACTCTTTGTGCAACGATGCTATTGCTGCACTGACTTGGTGAATAACTCTGTGTGACGTTGGTGTACTGATACCGACAAAGTCACCAATGCTCATTTGGGTATTATTTGTTGCGTAAAATCTTAATGTAGCTAATAATTGATTGACAGGCGATATTGGCTTATTTCTGAAACAAAACGAACAAGTGCTAGAATTAATTTCCACTTTTTACATAGAAGAAGGCACCTTTTTTAAATAAAATTTGCATAAATTACATAAATAACATGCTATTATTAAGAAAACTCACCTATCTGATGTATACTCCAAGCGGTGCTCGATTTTTGCCAGTAAACTTAATGTTGCCTCCTTGGATAAGCGAAATCTTATCACAAAATCGTGTTCGTCGTACTCTTCAAAATAATTAGGCCTTTCCTTAAACCACCGTGGACGAGGACAAAAATAATCATCATCTTCGCTATCGGTTTCATTTATTAATGCATACAAACGGCGCGCCATTTTTTAAATGCGATGAACTGACTTGACAGTGACACTTCTAACCAAAGATTAGCAGCTTATATGACCGAAATTGGCGGTATATGACCTTATTCTAGTATAGAGGTTTTATCATTAGTTTAAATGTTGGTGAAACGTAAAATGGATATACTCGAGAGTAATTAACGATTTATTCTTGTACTAAGACTTATACTATGTTGGTGAAACCGGGCCTAAAGTAGAATAATTTGAATAAATGACTTTTGATTTTGGTGATCTGCGTAAACATTATCTGCATCCGATAAGCGTAGCGTGGCATTCAATGGTTATACTTCGTTTAACTCAAGACTTCTAAAGAAAAAAACAAAACATGCTTGAAATCGGATACAGAAAAATAATATTTAACAAAAATCCTCTCGTCGATTGAGTTTCCCACGATACGTTTCCTGATCACTCGGTCGTTCTGTGAACTGCCCGGTCGCTGCCGGACCACTATTGTTTTTGACGCGCATCGTGAAACATACCCATTGTGATGTTAGCAAGGAAACTAAAATCGTTACGATTTGAGTTGTAAAAAGCATACATACAAGCATATTTCAATTTTGTTTCAAATTACAGAACAAGGAAATGTTACATCAAACAAAAAAGAAATACAATCTAAACTATTTTAATGAAGTTTGTAAAATATAGAGACAAAAACGACTAAAAAATCAAGCAAAGATTTCACTTAAAGTTTAGGACTCGACAAAAACCAACATTAATCTTGACATTATTTTACTAGCAACACTTAAAACATTGGCAACTTAAAATATTGGCAACACAATCGAATTTCAAAGAATAAAGAACAATAACAACATTATAATCTAGGCCGTATAAAATGGCCAAATAAAAAAAGAAAGTGGGCTATCGCATGTTACTCACACATTAGAAGATCATAGCTTAATGTGTGAACTAGCCTTAATACATAATTATAAGTACGCGTATAAAGTAAATCTCTTTGTTATAAGGCTATGGATACATTAGAGTGTGCACAAAGTTTATGGTGTTGAAAGCGTGTGGATTATGAGCTTTGTAAACGCTGTGGCTGTCGAAAATTACGGGTTGATTATCTCCAGGTGAAATAAGAGGCTGTTAAGAAATACAGATCATTATCTAATGATTGTGAAAGATATGCGATAAAGATTGACCGATGGCACAAAGATAAAAGCTTTGTCAGACTGAAATCAAAATGAGTTGGTCCTTATTTAGTAGCAAAAAAGTGGCTAAGTGGCAAATTGGAGGAAACTCGTATCAAGCTGCTGCGATTGAATGCCTGTCAAATAAGAGATATTTACCTAACACAAAAACAAAGCATATTCGCATCTAAAGATTGGGAGAAAACTCCCTAAACAACCCTATAAAAAGCTAGACTATCTAGCTCCTTAATCAACATGAAAAATTTTCAAACCACCCAACTTGACCCATCATTACATCGCACCAGTACAGTTGACCCCACTTAACATAAACAAGGACTATAAATGCCAATGGAAATTAATGTGACTAAAAAACGCGATATTCTTCAAAATAGCTGACTGAGCAAGTGAGGTCGTTAACCTTATGACGTGTGTTGACGTCACAAGGGTCACGCCATGCGGTTTGCCAGACCTACCTACAACTTTTAAACTAAGACCTTTGCAGATGAGGGAGCGAGAGCGCGCTTTAGACGTTGTAGAGCGGTCTCGCTCCCACACTGCAATAGTTTTACTTTAGGCGGTAGTGGTAGGCGTCTTGCAGTCTAGATCGCTAGCTTAGATTGTATGTAGGTACTAGGTTTCAAGACGAATAATTTATGGGTATACTTTTGAGATTGTTTGGCTACTTATTTTGATTGCTTTTGTTCGTGATAGCCGATTTCTTGATATCTTGGGCCACAGATCAGTCATAAATCCTTCTGTTGTCTAGCCTCTGAATTCATATACAAAAATCATAAATGTAATCTTTGCTGCATAAAAAACAACTTCTGTGATTTAAAGAAAAAGATGATTGATGCTATTCTTTTCACTTTTCTGTTAGTAGATACCCACATGATTCCTTGATTTTCTCTTAAATGTAACAATACACATTTTAATTCAAAACAATTAACATAATTAAATGCCTCAGTTACGTTTAGAGAAAACGAATATTATAATTTCATACTGGTATGAATGGTAAATTTAAGAAATTAGAAATAATTAATGGTTACTGCAAAATACTTCATGTCACTGCCTACTCGATAAGACATTACAAGCGACTCAGTCTAAGTCTGGAAGTCTGTCCCCGCGACACAAGGATTTTATTCCTAACTGCGGGAGTCGTCTTAAAAAAAAATATTGTTGTGTATTCATTTGTTCTATTTTAGAAGACCAACGAATGACTCAAAGCGCTGAAAATTTTTATTGTGATTAGAATGGTCGCAGCTGTAGCCTGTAAGTTAAACATCAGATTGATCCTCTTAAAGAGAGTGCGTTCAAAATTATTTGTCTCAAGTGGTTGAAACTAGTAGCCGTTACGTGGGTGTAAGTGGGTGGTATGGCTTCTCGTTTTTGGCCTAACCTTGAATTTGATACGGCTTTATTGGCTATCGTTAAAACGATCAAAACAGCTAATGTTTTGTGTATCGGGTTGCACCATACTTGGCCGGTAATGGGGCGAAAGTTGTTTTGCATTAAGTTCAAAGCTCGTATTATGACAAAGTCAAGCATAACTGCATTATAAACCTTTATAAAAAGGACTGTTTCTCTTTCCTATGTTTTTAATCGAAACTCAAATTATTATCAGAATTGTAAAGTCACTTAGGAATATTTTAAAGCGTAGGTTTTAAGATAACATGCGAAACAAGCTTAATCTTCTATTTTCCTAACGAAGTATCTTATAAGTGGTACTAGCCATTCACTACACCTCCACAAAGAAAAAAAGAGATCTGCCTAGGGGCCCCCACTTGTCATAATAAGTTAGAATATCTTATCCAAAAACCGATCTAAGCAGCTACTTATGTCAAATGACCCAAACGGCGCCATCCAATCGATAAAATCGACGTTCAAATTGCATTCAGCAAAGCATTCTTGCACAACACTTCAGCAAAGAAGCTTAACCAGTTACACAACCATACGTATGAAACCAATAATATCACAAGTATAATACGAGACTACCCAAAACGATCAAATGCAATGAATTCAATTTTCACTTTCTGGCTGTTTATAGGTAATATTTGTAATATGAAAGTGGTCAACATATATTTTGCCATTATTAAGATAGCCTGGTGTGATCACGATTGCAAGAGAAGATGATATTACTTGTTTACAGTTCCAAGATTTAGGTTATCTAAAACCAATACTAAATCGTTCCTAGGGAATTCTATTTGTTTTTATAATAAATTGCCTAATAATATTACTTGTTTACCTTTTAGCAAGTTCAAAATGACCGTGAAATCGATGCTGATTAATAAAACTTATTATAAAATTAGTGATTATGTAGATGATAAGCGCGCTTGGTCTTAGTATTGTCTCGGTACATGTGGCCTCCCTGGTGGTCGACTAGATCAATTTTGTCTCACTTGCTACTATTAGTTTCCACGTCTTCATTCCTGAAGGTTTTGACATGCCTTGACATTCCTGTTAAGGAAATCCTTAATAATATGTAGTCCTAATGAAATCATTAGGACTACATATTATTTGATGTATGTAAAATATTCATTTTGCTCGTCTTGCCTTGTAAATGCATCAACAGTGTAAACCCCAGTAGAATTTGGATTGTTGGATTTATTATATTTTTTTTTATCATTTTACTATTTTACGCTGTTCTTGCATAAACATAATAAAAAGAGTAACTTATGGAGTTTCTTGCCGGTTCTTCTCCATAAGAGTGACACTTTGGAACCGCGCAACTAGAGCCATCACCTTAACTTTTTGAAAGTGCCTGGAAAGCGGCCTACTTGAAATAAAAAAACTTTTGATTTTGATTTTGATTTTATTTTGATACACTCTATGAAGGCCCAAGGTCATGAAGTAATAGGGAATTATGAAAAACAGGATGCGAAACAAAAGTTTGTCATCCGGGTCCTAATAAGACTGATGTGGTTAGAGGTTAGAAAAGGAATGATATACAGATAGATATCCCTTAACCATTTCGCTGGAAATGATTAACAAGACTGAATACACTTTTAAAACATCCCTATTATCACTGGAACCTAACAGCTTAATGTAACTAACGATTCAGTAATTATTTAAACCTGAACTGTTCTACTGCACGGAAAAGACCCCTTTTTCCTCTTCCCTCTTATAAAACAGTCAATTTTATATTATACTCACGTCAACAACAAGATTTATGGAGTCGCACGCGTACTGCAATACCTAATTACATACTTCATGAATACATTGGATACCTAATCAGATTCTATAGAACTTAATTAAATTCTGATACCAATCTTTGAATTCGCAATGAAGCGTTGCAGACTATTCAATTGCCAGCTCACATTACTAATTGCTAATTGCATTTCGTGATAAAATCTAGCGAATTGATAAAGTGGTTATGTAGTTGTAATTGGAATTCTGAGTTAGCTCGTGTTATGTTTGGTTTAGATGATTTCTTTATAAAAAAAAAGTCAGTAAAATAAGTGTTCAAATAGATAACTGCATGTAAAAAAGACTGGAAGGCAGAAGACAGTTTGTTTGGAAGGAAAAGTTGGGATCTGCAAGGAGGTTTTACTTCATAACATTTGCTCCCATTCCGGTGAAACTACCTCTAGCATCTCTTGGGCACGCTTCTTTTTGCTTATGATACCGATTATTCTTTTTACTAAGAAAAATACTTTGAAAACTTGTTAGTAATTAAATAGATTCTTGGTTTTTGTCAAGAACTAGGTGGCTATGTAAATAATTTTTACTGTACCTAAAAAAAATATCTTGTTTTTTGATGGTAAGACATAAAAGTCTAGGATAACTTATAAATATGTATAAAGCATTTCTCAAAGGAAAATTTAAGTTTCGGGACACGTGTCAGATAAATTTCTTTGGAATCCTATTAGGTCTGGCGACTGAAGAAACCACTTAAAGCCCCCAGGATAATCCTTGTAAGTCGATTAGACGATCACGTTTCACTAATTCATATACCCTTGACTTTTGCACGACAAAATTAGCGACACAAATGTTAGAAAGAATAACAATTACTTGAATAATACTAGAGGTCTCCCCGTCCTGACTTATTGATGAAAGGTTTTCTTTATTTACCTCATATTTTGACGCTTATTTTGTAAGTAAGCTACCACATCGTATGAAGTATCATGATTGATTCGGAGATCCATTTTTTTTGATTTTGGCTTTTCTATTTGCCAGATATTTTTTCCTTATAAAAGTTTTTGTAGGTAATGTGGATAAATATTCATCTTCCGAATTTCTGTCCCAGGTACATACTGCTGACTATTAATAGAATATTCCAAATACTGATTATTGAACAACGTTTGTCTATCACTGATCACCTGCTAAGATACGTTTCACTCCACTTACCACATCCACGTGTGACTTCTCGAGTACATAACAAAAGCTATCGTGCAGCACTCAACGAAACCACGGATCACTGCCAGCTAAAACCAAATCGATTTCGCGCTGAATCGGTTTAGATCACAAACGGTATTTCAATTGGCTTACCGTGCAGTAACTGTGTAACCGATGCATTGCCATCGAAAGTTAACTGTATCGATGAAATCGACAGCTATTGATCTATGGGGTAACGTGACGTAGACTAACGGGCTGTACACAATGGATGATGGTTTCAGTATCCTAGTTTACTGAGCTAGTCTTGTGAATACAGTTGGATGTACTGTTACTTATCAGGTTTTAGTACAAGTTCCATTTACCATGTCTTCAATAACTTGTGTTCGAATTACTGCTTCCCGTTTTGTTTTTTTTTCGAGCTGTAAAGCTTACGACATAATATATAGCGCCGCGTGCGTAAAATTTTCAAGCGATAAAACAAATCATTGCCGGCGCCGGTATGGCCACGGCGCTCATTAATGTTGCATCCATCCTAAGAAAAGAGATAATGTAAAGATTAAATACTGACCTTAGACGAGAGATCAGCAATGATTTCATTCTTCTCATCGATCTGTCGCTCCCGCTCCAGCGCGCGTCGCGCATGCGCGGCGATAGAGTCCCTCACGCGGGATCCCTCGAGCGTCGCGTACGCGGCGACTGCGTCTGCGCATGCGGCGGCCAGCGCCCCGCGCCGTAACGTCTCGCCCTCCTCGCCGTCCAGTGACGTCAGCGATAGGTCTGAGTGGAGACCTACAACAAATACATACTATAAATTATATATAAAGTAATGAGTACACTTATGTTATAGAGAGGTAAGGTGATGGTAATGATGGTCATGAACTGATTTTGAAACAAAATTTACTAATACATATAAGGCTACGTGCTTCTTTTTAGTATCATAGGTGATGGATATAATATCGAATACAATACCCCCGACCAAATATGTATGGGTCAGCGCGTATAAAATACTGTAGAAAAATTCTCTCGATATCGGTTGTTATTATGCCGGAAAGGTGGAGAAACCTAACATATATGTATAATTAAATTGGTTAAACTTATCAGCAAGATAATAATGCAAACCGATAAATGAGATAATAAACGTGTCTCAGAAATAAAAAAAATAACATTCACAATTAGGATGATAAAAACAGATCGTCCTATCGAATCATCTAACGGATGTTTTAGTCCACAAGGTCAATAAACTTCCATAATAAAATCAGATTTGCGTTTAATTTCACACCCATCTCCACTGACTCAGGAAAATATAACATTATATTGTAAATGACATTACTTTCTCTGTCACCGCCACTTTCTCATAAAGAGAGGCAATTTAGAGTATTGTCCACGCCGCATCAGTAAGGAAGTGTTTGTAACGAGGTGTTGTGATCTGAGGATAGTTCACGATGTATTTTAGTACGTTAGATTCAATGACTTGAACCTTGCGGTGTAGTTTTAATAGCGGGGTTTTGTACTGAGGTTGAAAAGGGTGTTTTTTGGCGGGCCCTACAGAAATGTTTAATTGAATAGTGCTTTTGCTAAATCTGCGATTCTATAAATTATCGTTTTTCATACCCGTTAGGTACGATTTAACACTTAAAAATTACATTTAAGTATTTAGTGATCCGTGTTTTACCATAATTATCGTCTTTGCCAAAAACAAGATTGAATACATCAAAGAAACTCTTTAATTCCGACATCCAGGGCAGAATTCTATGACCACTGGCTATCACTGAATAAGTTACGAAAAACAAAAGCCAGAAATAATTCCAAAAGAGACTCCAACCTTTGCCATTTTCTAGTATGTTCGATATGGGTAACTTTCAGTAACAAGCGACGGTACAATGTCATAGGGCGGGAGCATGGTACGCCATGACACCTCGACCCGCGCCATCTTGGAGGTCACAACACTCACAACTTGCTAAAATAAGGATACACCGTGAAACTTGCCAGATTTATTCGCTTTGTAAGGTTAATTTACAGCTGTTAATTACAATTTGACTGTATTTCGTCTTTTGTATATAACATTTTTGTCAAACACTAACATTTATTTGAAGAATTGTGGTAAGATTTTACGCATCTTACTTGCCTTTGCCTTGCCTTATTTTTTCTAATACCTAAGACGAAATAATAAATATCTGAAATATTTGACGGTTTGCTCTTGCGCATTTTGGGTAAAGATCGACAGTTTGAAACTTACGAAATTCATCATTGGCTAATGGGGCGTCAGTAGTTATAAAATTGAATAGCATTAGTAGACAACACTCAAACCGATATCCTACGTAACATTGTAACTTCACAAGTCTAATGACCATAAACATATCACAACGCGCATAAACATTCGTGATTTGGATCGAATAGTTATGGTTTTAATACATCATCTGTTATGTTTCCGCAAACCGAATCAGGAACCAGTGAAGGTCGGTAGTCTGCAGGCTTGCGTATTCTGAACCATACACTATACAGGTGACGCAGTAAAACCAGTTTGATACAACTTTTAATTGTTTTTTTTTCTTCGGTATATTTTGATTCGGTTTTTTTTTAAATAATTCTACACAGACCTGGACGCCTGTAGGGTGTTCTTTTAACTAAAGTAAATGTCTGAAAAACTAAGTAATTACAAATATTATGTTTTATAATAGAATAACTATTTTTCATGGTAATATTGGTATGTATAAAGAATAAATTATAGTAAAAAGCTCCAAAAAGCTTTGAAAACATTAAGTTCCTGTAGACGTAGTCGGATAAAAACCTTATTCAAGATTTATTTTATAAAGTTGCAGATTAACAATGTAAAGATCAGCTTTACATAAATTGATGATATCATACCAATGAATAGTTGAGTTCATCAAGTGACCTAATGCTCTCAAAATAATCGTGATTTTCAATAGTTTGAAATCTTTCTACATGTTTTGTGTATACGCAAACAATTTAATTATGTCAGTATTCAAAAGAATCGATTGTGAAGTATTCTATTTTATTTAATGTGTTACAGGAAACTTTACATGATGCGTGTACCTAAATGGATTTAGAAATAACAAAATTTACTTGTTACACTTAAACAAAACTTCGAAAAATCATTTTAGTGTTATCTTATGAAAAATATGCAAAATATGTATTAGAAACCAAAACATTTCATCCAATTATCAAAAAAGACACAAAGAAAACTGAATTCAATTGATTATTTATTTAAATATTTAATTTGAATTAAAGATCTTGAAATAAAAAAGCAAGTAGTGAATATGCTAATTGATTGATCGTGACATTAAAAAAAAATGTCATGATAGATTTTAATGACTTGTACAGAATGGAACTTCTGTTTATGCGTTGTAATGGTGTGTTGCCCTACAAATGGTCACGCGAGCTGAGGCTACATTTACCCGGTTATTTATGTTATTCCGCGTACGAAATGCTCCTACACCATTTATTTACCAACTTTTTATATTTATAGCGATGTTAACTAAATAAATCTATATCTATACTAATATATAAAGCTGAAGAGTTTGTTTGTTTGAACGCGCTAATCTCAGGAACTACTGGTTCAAATTGAAAAAATCTTTTTGTGTTGAATAGACCATTCATCGAGGAAGGTTTTAGGCTATAAATCACCACGCTGCGACTAATAGGAGCTAAGATACAATGGAAAATGTGGAAAAAACAGGATAGATATAAATCATAACTTATATCTTCTAACCACGCGGACGAACTCACGCGGGCAACAGCTAGTTTTAAATAATCGCCGCAACTGATGAAGAATGCAGACGTTTTCTTTTGATTGTCTATCATTTGATGATATATGAATATGTTGTTATTAATAATAACAATATTATAATTAATAATAACTTATTATAAATGTGGTCCGGCTGTGTAGGTGCATGCCAAAACTATAATTTAATAGTAACCTTTTTATCAAGTCAAGACTAATACAGTGACGTATTTTATAAAGCAGCTAGAATAATATACAAATCATATTGGATACAAAAACAGTTCGTGCTGTATTTTTCAAGGTATCAAACTAACAAACACAGTGGCTTTTCTTGATGGGAAATCATCAAATCCACATCAAAGCAAAAGTGGGAGTCCCCTTTTGCTTCAGCCGAAGGATGTGTCAGACTTTGACTGAATATCGTTGCTTTCAATTGGCCATTAATTTTACAAATCGATATTAGCACTATATTGGATATCTGTATACGCTATGTATGTTATTTAACTTTAATAAATAGTAATCGATTCGTAACAAAGAAAATTGTACCATTTACGCAGAGCAACACAAATACAACGTCCAATATATGAGTCATTCTAGAACTACGTCATGTTTAACATTTACCTTCGTCTGTGACGTATGACGCTAATAGCTTGGTACAGCCCTCATTAATATTTATCAAGAGTTCATCGGTAATAACTCAGGGTATAATTCAGTATATTGGCGTTATATTATTGTGATCTTCTTTAAGAGAGGTAACATATTAAAACCGCATGTCTCCACCCGTGAGCAAAAGGCTGGACTTCCTTTTTCGCGGCTATGCTGTCCAACTTTCTGGGCACGTTTCCCTGCTTTTACGGGTATAAAGATGACTATTTTTGACGCTTTGGAAATCTATTAATTATATGAAATTCTTGTATTACGGTGTACGAAATGGAACTCCTCCGAAACAGTTCGACCGATTTGCATGAAATATTGTGAGGCTCTGAGAATTGGACAAAATCTATTTTTCAAACCCCCATGTTTTTTATTCCCTAGAACTCATGTCTATGGAAAAACAACGTTTTATGAGACAGGAACCACCGGAGAACTATAGAAAAGTGGTAAATAGGTAGTTAGCGTTCTTTAGTCCGCTGAGACTGAATGCAGAAGGCAGAGCACCAAGTGGTCTGACGCGATTGAGGGCAGACGTAGTCCAGGAGTGGACCAAAGCTGATTTTATTGATCGAAGGCCGCTTTTAAGTAAAAATTTACAATAAAGAACTATAAAATATATAAAACACATCTTCTTGTTCATTTATTTGACCGCTGCTTTTTATACAGAACGTTGTTGGCTTTGTATAAGGTAAATTCAACCTCCTCTGGGGTTACTTAGCCTAGTGAAAGGACCACTCATCCTCTAGAGAATACACTACTAGTTAAATGAAAAACATAATTCAAATACGCAGTATTACGGATCGATGTGCTTGCGTGTTGTCTGAACTAGTTTTCGGGGTTATTAGGCATTACAACCTACCTGTACTGAAGCTTTAACTCCATACAAATAAGGTTCATTATCCAATGACACTGGAAATACTTGTACCAGAGCCTTAATGTGATATAAATAAGGTTGAATATCCATTGACAATGGAACGCAACTTTCATTATGTTGTAGTCTTATTGATATTGATATGTATCACGCAGATTGCGTAGAGGGTAGGCAGGGTGATGAGGAAGACCATGTTATGTGTCTAGAGCTAGAATTACACCATGAACAGAAATCACGCATTGTTTTCGCCGTTATAAAGATTTGGTCTGGTTTCTCTAGATGTCGTAATCGAGTGTTCTATTGTCGGTCATGGAAACTAATGTAGGTTACGGAATTCAAGCATGGCAACTAGATGACTCTTTCCAAGAACATACTAGATTATTTTGAAAATTAATATTAAATAATTTAGAAAATATCGATCTCCTGAAATTAGGGTGTCGCTAGTGAATACAATTGCTTTATCGGAGAGGCTTTCCAAAAATGTCATTATTTTTAACAAGAACACCTGAAAATGAAGAAGAATTTACGAATCACAGGTATACTTGTCCAGTTTTACTTAACGCAGTTCAATTTAGTGCTCTTTGACAATAAAAATGCGTCTCATTTTTAAAACCATGTTACATTCGACTATCTCATTTGCACTTGATGTACTTTCCCTATACTTTTTACTCAATGACTTCAGGGACTTCTTCTATAAATACATCAATTAAGAAATCTAATATATAAAATTCCCGGTTACCGTACTCCTCCGAAACGGTCCGACCGATTTTTATGAAATTTTATATACATGTTGGGTAGGTCTGAGAATAGAACAACATCTATTTTTCATACCCTTAAGTGATAAGGGTTGCTCACACTAAAAAAAAAATATTTCAGCTTTCGGACGAAATTGTTTGTTTTTATTTTTTTTATAATGCAACTAGAAAAAATTCATTAGGCAAAACAACGTTTGCTGGGTCAGCTAGTAATAAATAAAATCCAACATCAGTTACCAAGTTCACATATACATACATAACACATAGCTACTAACCTGAGTCATCATCATGCCCCGTATTCAGCTGCAGGGCTAGCGTCCTGAGCTCCTTGTACACCTGTATGGCCTCGCTCCTGAGCCAGCTGTCGTCCTCATCAGGGCCGGCCTCCATCTCCGCGTGCAGGGACCGGGCGGTGTCCGTCGTGTCTATGGGGTCTGGGGCGCCGATCCTCTCGGCTAAGGTGTCGTGGGATCGCTGCAGGCGCTCCAGTTCTTTAAGTGTGTTTTGGTAAAGGTGTTCCTGCGAATGATTGGTAGGGTTATAAAATTGGATACTATATGGATCGAAAATTTGAAGATTTCTTAGATATAATTTTATAGTAATGATAAACTCCGTTGTGTCCTAAACTTGTGGGCATTTCCGATACATACGCGTGGATAAACTGTTGCATCATTTAATCATTCTTAGATTCTATATTATTTAAGATTAGACATATGCGCTTACTCTGGTTGTATTAGCTCTATCCTCAGAAGATTTAGGTAATATAATACAGAGTTTAAGAAAATAAAACAATAAATTATAATTCAACACAACGCATACTGAATAACAAATACCAGTTTAGAACAGGTGTTTAAACAAAACAACTGGAGGACCTTGGTTAAATATCACCTGAATAAGTGATGTCTGTCTGAGAATTGTCTGCATTTGTCACGTCCAATATTACACGGTTCCTAGAAACATTCATTTTGGCAATTTATATTTTACTAGCTGTTGCCCGCGACTTCGTCTGCGTGGTTAGAAGATATAAGTTATGACTTTTTCTTCGCTCCTATTGGTCGCAGCGTGATGATATATAGCCTAAAACCTCTCTCGATGAATGGTCTATTCAACACAAAAATATTTTTTCAATTTGAACCAGTAGTTCCTGAGATTAGCGCGTTCAAACAAACTCTTCAGCTTTATATATTAGTATAAGTATATTAGTATATAGATGCCAACGATATCTTCGCTACGTTTCATCGATTTTTAATTTCTCGCGCGGAGATTTTAATATTACGATAACTCATTACCTATTCACTTTTATGGTGTAGTGTAAAAGGCAATTTTGTTCTATATTACATGTATAATATATCTAACTAATTATTTAACTAACTATTTATTTGGATAAGGATTAATACTGTATTGTTAAAAATAGGTTCGTACATAACCCATAATTTTACTGTATTAAGAAAACACATAAAAATGGTTATTGTGGGTTATCCTTGGAAGATAGACATATACCACCGCGGACTTTTTTGTCGATTTATTAAAGAGGTACAAACCCGCCATACATAGATTGTTGTAACTCAAAAGGTTTTGGCAGCGTTCTCGAGGAAAGCTCTCGAATGGCTTAATTTTTTCCGACATGTTTAACTAATATCGTTGAAATATTGTCAGTTTACACAAAACCTAAACTTATTATACACTAAAACCTTCCTCAAGAATTGCTCTATCTATTGTTGAAAACCGCATCAAAATCCGTTGCGTAGTTTTAAAGATTTAAGCGTTCATAGGGACATACAACATGATGACAGAAAAAGCGACTTTGTTTTATACTATGTAGTGATTTCTGCTTATTTAGCTGTTGCCCGCAACTTCGTCCCCGTGGGTGGAAGATATAAGGTATGATTTATACCTGGCCTGTTTTTTTCATATTTTCCATTGTATCTTCGCACCTATTAGTCGTAGCGTGATGGTTTATAGCCTAAAGCCTTCCTCGATGAATGGTCTATTCATATACACGAAAATAATTTTTCAATTTAGACCAGTAGTTTCTGAGATTAGCGCGTTCAAACAAATAAACAAACTCTTCAGCTTTATATATTAGTATAGATAAAAACTGTCACTAAAATAATTTCAGTCACTAACCATTACAATTGTTAATTTGTCCGGTTTTCTCGGACATCTTAGTTTGGGTTCGGTTTTATGACATTCAAATAAACCCCATAAATCTATACTATAAACATTTGCATATTGTTTTGACATTTTGTTTTGTTTAATTAAAGTTTAAATTTAACGTAGTTACCTACACCTTCACACGTATTTAAAACTCAGCTATTATGACAAAATTATGTGTAAGTGTCTTCTTCAAAGGTAATTTTCATTGCCATGAATATTTATTAAAATATCATTGATTATCATACTCTTTGCTTCACAATATCATTGCGCTGACTTAGGTGATGAAGATCTCTCAATATGCCTTTTGTCGTTATAAGAGCGGGGTGGTGCTACGAGCATTGTAGTGCGCCATCTTGCTTTTACAACAGCAACGATCAGTCAAGAGATGATGATTGATTTTTGACTGCACTGATAGCCGAGGAGTTGGGGTGAGGAACAGTTGTATGATGCACGAATGCTTGTCCTGAGCCTGGACATCTTCGTGCATGTGACTTGAATGTTTATGGAAACCCTCGCGACGCAAAAAATAATTCCATCTTGTATGATTCTTTTTCACGTATTTTTGTATGACCATCATCGTATATTTTTAATTAAAAAATAAAGGGCTTACAAGACCGTTTCGAATGGATCATAGTTACCCAACAAGTGGCCTTCGAGTAAGATTAGTTTTTAATTACTGTCCATTGTTCTTGGCTAATCCGCCGGATATTGTGAAGTTTGAGATTTTTGGGCGCACGATAAGGCTTGAATGAAGGTACGAATGGTATATGTTGTTCACTTTCGATACTGTGCTCGACGTGTCTGGTCATATGGTTGCAAAATCTAGGTTTAGCTGCGGCCAGGGTTATCGTGAGGAAACCAGCTCACTTGAGAATTTTGCAAAAGTCGTGTTAAGCCACACAAAAAGAAGAGTAGTGAGGGTAATTTTTACTTAAAAATGGAATCATCCTTGACCAGGACCAGCATCCCGGATCATAAATCCAAATTTTTGGAAAACTTTGGGCAAGATTCATACAGAGTCTGTATGGAAAATATTGAGCAACATAAACACAAAGATAACATTATCAAATTGAGAACCACTACTTTCTAAATTCAATTAAACGTAATAGAATAATCATCAAAATCAAAAGTTTTTATTTCAAAAAGGAAGTTTTACAGGCACTTTTAAAACGTTACAATAATTATTCTAGGTGCGCGGTGTCAAAATACCACTCAAATGAAGAAGACTTGGCAAGAAACTTCACAAATTACTCTTTTAAAAGCATCCAAATTCAGAAGCTTCTTGTTTTAAATATTTAAATTGTTCTACAATATTTTCTTTTTCAGCAAATGGCCGCGAACTTGCCAGTGTAACCAAGGTTCACAGTCCAACCCCTCGACACGGCTTATTGTGTAATAGAGTGGATTCATCGAGCACTTCCCATGCACGTACTTACGAAGCCATACACTATAGTGATGATATTTCTAACAATTAGATTATATTGGAAATTCCACAGGAAATAGTTACGTAACTAGAGAACTATACGAACTGTGGTCAGAAAAGGTTTTATAAATAGTAGATCTTCTTTCTACTCTGTTCCAAATTACAAGGTTTCTATGCGATGTCAATTTCGACTCTTCTTTCTCAAATCGTCTCTCATTTAGAAAGAATTTTGCTTTGTAAGTTTGCTTGTTATCACTGTCGCTTCATTTTGTTAAAGAGATAGCTTAAACTAATCTATTTAAGTTGAATTATTAAATACTTTCTGCTTGGTTCAATACATTTTAATAATCATTATAGTTTGAGGTTAAACGCTCACTGTTACAGTATGTCCATCGTATGAGAAGAGGAAGCGTCTGTCCGAAATATGGCTAGCGCGGGGTATACAGCTGAAGTCGTGACTACTAACCCTCACATATGTACTAGACTAGCCATGACAGAAAACCATTTATGGCAACTTTAATTTGACCCTTCCAAAGTCTTCCAATCCCTGCTACATTGCTATAATTTTCGATTCAAGTGTCTATCTCAAATACTGATAGGCCAGAGATCATGTCTTTCAAGTCCAGGAAAAAAAAACAACATATACTTTTAAATAATCTTTTTTAGCAGCAAATTTGGGAATAATTGAAATATGTGCTGATGACGTGTAAAATCTTTTTTCATCAATGCATTTGGATCTGTTTGTATGCTGTCTCTGTTGAAGTAAGACTGGACTTGGATCTCACATTTAAAATTTCTAATGAACGCAGAAATGTAATGATCGGCTAATGATAACTGATCTAACACTTTCGATGCATAAACAACTAATCTATTTTCTGAAAACGACATAAAATCGACAGCTGATAAAAACATAGAAAGTGAAAATCTAAGTAGTCGTAATAACAGCGATGGTCTCAGAGGCTTATAAAAGCCGGTTTTATAGGTAATGTTTGCTATCAGAGTAATTTATAAAATCAATTACATATCACTTAATGGACGGATGTTATCACTTTATTTAGACATGACTCTTGCCTGGTTAGATGCAGGGCAAGAATAACTTAATGAATACCCAATATAAAAAAAATAGAAACGTGAGAGTTTAGGTATAGTTAATTCGAATCATCTCACTGTATAGATAACTTTTGTAAACACACAGTGATGTTTTGAACTAGGCGGTGAGCTCCCTTTTCCGCAGGTAGCCTAGAAGTCAGCCATTGTGCGTCGTCTTTTGTTAATAAAAGTTTCATTTTTGTTTCACTGTCACACAAATTAAAAGCTTCATTACGCAAATTTAATAGAATCATTTAATTTAAATCAAACACAGTAATACACTGATTCATAGTACTTTTGATGTAAGTCCACTGTGTTAAATCTATAAAAGTGTACTAATTGTTAGCTCTTACTTAATTAAAATAAAATATTCAATAAAAAATCACGCATAAATAGCGCCGAGCGTTGAGATGAGTGGAACTATCTGTTGTATTTTAAATGTCATATTATTACGTCGAGTTATTTCGACACATGTGATATAAAAGCAAATAACTGGAAGGGTATTAAGATTTTTTTGTAGCATGAACATAAATAAATTATCTAGGAACAGAGTGCACAAGAATATAATGTTTTACTAAAATCTTGATGGCGTAATTTCACTACTTTTAGAAAACTTGACACTTTATATTTGAGACCTTTTTGCACATTTCTAAACTTGTGAAAGAATACCTGACAGAAAACATCAGCTAGATCAAAAAAAGACGATATGGCAACAGGTAATAAGCATAACGACAGTGTAAAAGAAGATTTTGCTCATTCACTTAATGTTACATTATTCAAGTGTAGTTATTGCATAGTCATAACATGAAACCAAAGTTACCATTATCATATAAAAGAATAAATTCATTTCATAGTTGCTAAACAGTCATATACAGTCACAATAAGATTAGATCAGACTAATATAATTAAGATAGATTAGTATCAATTGATACTTGATCAAGGAACTTATGCTTGTCAAGACATTGGGGACGATTGCAGCACTGTCTGAATATAAATCATATTCAGATTTAAATCACATTAAAATGCTTATGCTAGATCATTAGGATATGAAAGTAAACTCAATAGCCAAAGCAACAATAGCGGAAGACTAATTTTTAGAGGTTACGAAAGGAAATAAATGAAGTGGAAATATGAAGACTGAAAATATTTATGATTTAGTAATAACCACGAAAGTTGCAGATGTAGTTACTGTGTATTTTTACAAATATTGTAAACGCGAAAGCAAAAGTCACTGGACAGATTCAGACGAAACTTGGTTCACTGATAGTTAATCACCAGAATACAAATTGGATAGTTTTCATCCCAATTTTAAGTTCCCGTGGGATCATTTTCGATTTTTAGCGGGCGAGACCGCGGGCAACAGCTGTTGTTAGGACATATTTTTTCGACCTCTTGGTCGGCGATTCTTATATTCTTTATTATTACAACTTTCGAGAGGCGATTCCGTCTAAATCCATTGATACATTGAAGGTTTTTATTGATTAAAATCTTTTCAACATAAGTCCTATCAGAAAAAGTAATAGTTGATGTTTAAAAGAAATATTTCACAAGACATTAAGAGAAAATAATCATCGCGGAAATAGCTAATTTCCATGTAAGTTTGTAACACGTTACTTCATATAATGATGTAATATTATGTATAGACAACAAACAATCGTTTTTAAAAGACATTACTTGAGTGATGAGACAGAATATTAATTTGACAGTTTGAATTCTTAGTAATGAGCATTTGCAACACAATCACGTCATAACTCTTCGAAACATCTTTTATGTATTGTGTAAAACAGTTTGTATAACATTATTTATTTGATGAATTAGCTTTAGTGGAGAGATGCCTGTGCCCAGCAGTGGTACGTCTATAGGCTGGTATTATTTTATTATTTGCTTTAGAATTTTTGTATGGACTTGACATTATTTTTTTACATTACATTTTTATCGCGATATATTGTTACTCAAGATAAGTTTTTTATTAGTCAAATGAATAACTTTACCTACCTTCTTTAAGAATTACTTTCTGTAAACGTTATAATTCTGTTTATTTTTTTTGAAAAAGTCGATTTCAACCACTTTAAAGATAGTATACATTTCACTCAATCATTGCAGTCCATGCTCTCTCAATTCCTCCCCTTTAATTTATTTGTACTTCAAATTATATCGACAAAAAATCTAAATTGCCTTTATCATTGACCAAGAAGGTACTCTTATCTATCTCCTTACCTGTTCTTTAAGCTGCCTCTCCAGCGCCCTGATCCTGTCGTTGGCCTCGTCCAGCTGCTGCATGAGGTTCTCCTTGTCCTGCAGGGAGCCTGTCAGCCTCCGCTCCAGGTCTGACTTCTTGTCTGTCACCATCGCCAGCTCCGATTTCAAGGATTCTAAGCTTTGTACATGGTCCTGTTGGAGAAACGATTCATTAGCTTCTAAATTTTTATGGGCCTTCAAAAGTGGAAGAAAATGAGTATAATACAAGTAATCTTTGCCCGTACAGTGGGACATTTAGACTCAGAATATTAAATCAAACTGGTTCTAATAAATCATTTTGTTAGCATTTTTTTAGTAGTACCGTAGCTGACCGAAAGTTCAGCAAATCATATCTCAATTTATTCTTCTCATTAATTGACTACTTCAATATCAATATGATCTATATTTCACCTGTAGACTGGTCTTCCTCATGGAACACTGGTCCTTGAGTCCCTCCAGCTGTGCCAGCAGGTTGGCTTCTGTTGCTGAAGACTCCTTCAGCTGGACTGTCAGTCTGGAGTTCTGGGCTGTCAGTTCTGCTATTAGACTGGCTTTCTCCTCATCACGCTGAGGACAAAGATGCATTAATTAGGAAAATTGAAAAATATTTAGGTATTTTTATTAAAAAAATGACTCAGTAAGGAATTTGATCTTTGTTTCGCGGAGGGTTTCGCAAAAACACCCAGATTCAGAACAAGCATTCACGTTCAACGCTAAGCGTTCAAACGTGGATTTGTCAAGTCATTTTGCTTTAGCAGGTAATTTCTCATTGGAATCAGGATGGGACAGTAAACCAGTACTTTTGGCAAAAAAAAAATCAAAGGCAGTGGATGATATATAGCCTTATAACAAAAAAATAAATAAATCTATAGGATTTATACAAATAACAATAATAAAGAGTGCTCTTAGTATCCGCTTTCAGGAAATGCACAATCACCTAAATCCAATACGTGGTTGAATTATCTTTATAGATTATTAATATTTTCCTTCTTTTACTTAAGTTAGCATAGTTGCATGCATTTATCACAAAGCTTGTGAACCTTTAGCTCTCCTAAAGTCCAGCTTATTCAATTTTCTACTTCGCGGTTTATTTGTGTCTAATGACGTTTTGACAGAATTGACTTTTAGCGATTGCAGTTGAATATTGAGTCAATGACTAATGTTTTCGTCGTAACCTACTTTTTGTCAAGTGCATTTTGGTATTTAAAAATTGTAAGAAATGCGTATGCATCGCATAACTTTTATGTAATAGGAAATGTTAAGTCAGCTTATGTTAAATGAATAGAGATGTGTGTTTAAGATTTTTGGCCATAATTTGTGAAACAGATTTTTGTTTATTTTGTAAAAAACCTCACACATGATTCATCTTTAAACTAAATTGAAATCGCTCAACCCGTTCTAAAGCTATGATGCAACAGACAGACAGACAGACACACAGACAGATTGACAAACAGACAAGTCAAACTTATAGCATCTTTTTTTTGAGTCGAGAGCTGACAACTAAATTCCATCGATCTTTTCAACCAGTCACCTCTCAGTTGAGTCATTTATGGAATAGTATTTCGGTGTAGCACGTCTCAAGGCTAAACCCATTTCATGGCTTTGACACGTGAAATCATAAAACGCGGGAAATTGCCGTTCTGGTAGCTTTATTCATAAACACATACAGTAAAAAGACCGGCACACATTATAATAAATGATATTACATTGTAAACCTACATATGTATTTCATTTTTAAGATTAAGAGCTACAGGAAATCAAGTTGAAGTGGCCATTTAGGAAATTTCTCAGTACTATAAATACATACAAAAAAGAGTGTTTTCATGATACCATTGCCCGTCACAAGGAAAACAAAGAATATTTGTTATTACTATATACCCCAAGTTATCAGCCCACTCAATCCGCTCCAGGCTATTCCTAGAAACGACAGCACTTATCTAATCGCCTCATAATCCTGATAAATTACAAAACTGATATCCACAACATCCAACGAGCGAAACAAATGACTAATAATAAACTAACGATACCGCAATCAAATATTTAACCATAGATCTAAACCCACATTGTTCTGAACATCAAGCGTGGTTAATCGTCTTAATAGGTGTAACAGCATAAACGAAAACCGTCAAGCGAATCTCAATTTTCTTCCCTCGATATAAAGGCTATTATATCATCAGTTTGATTTGCGAAAGAGTTTTTTCCGTTTAGTTTTGGAAGGACGTCTGATCAAGCACCGTGACGTTTCAACATTGTCTCTTGTAAGATACTTGGCTTATTCGAATCGAAGTTATTGTCACGACTGGCGCTGTTGATACAAAAGAGCAGTGTAAAAATGGGTAGTAGGTTACTGCATGGTCAAAAATGTCAAGACATTTTTTTATGAACATTGATCTTTAAAATAAAATATTTCCATTTAAGGCAGTTTATAATTGGTGATAATGATAATACTCACAAATAAAGACTTACTAAAATGTCTTTTCGATTGGTTTATATTTCGGCATTTGTATCAAGCGAAACCAAGACTACAAGTAACTTAAAGGCTTAGATACTTTACCTATAAGCCTATACCAAAAAGGCATACCAAATTTTATTCTAAAGGTACCCTCGTTGACTTCCTATTCGAACCTCCAGAGTGTTTCAACTTCATCTTTCCAATAGCACAACGAGGTCTCGAAATTCCACCATCAACATCTTATTAATAGTTACGCTCATTACCCAATACCCAGTGTGCCAACTGGTAATGACGGAGGATGTCAAGCACGGAAGCCTCCGCCATGGCATCCTGGCAGGAAGACCAGACCTTCACACAATACAGTCAATGCCAATGAATTTGATGATGGTCGTTATAGATGAAAGGACATACTTATTGTTTTAGTGGCCTGGTGTGATGATGAAGGTTGGTTAGTAACATGGTACGGGGTATTGCTAAATGGGTTTGTCGTATTGAACTAAAACAGTCAAAGAAGGAAGATACAAGTTCCTTTGTAAAGCTTTTGAAGAAAAAGTTTGTTTAATCGATCATTAATTAAAACAGAATTTCATCGTTTTGATTTAGTTTTTTTTAGGTATCTACTTTGGAACGGTATTAACTTTTGTAACAGAATAGTTAAGTTAACTTTCCTTTTTAAAGCAGAGAGACTACAATTTCGTGAACACAAAATTAAGTTTTTGTTCAGTTAATGACTGCATCTTAAAGAACCCATTCTGATCAACTAACAACTTAAAAAACTCACACAACACCTCAAATAGATCAACAGCGATAATTCAAAATAGACACAGCTAGCAGACAATCAAATAACTATTTCCCAACAAGGCGTGGCGCTAATTGGCTAATTGTCGCTGAAAGCTCCCAGAGGCTAGTCCGTGGTCAATAAATTCACTGGAATTGCGTAATACTAGCGTGTAATGTCAAAGCAACCTTGACTTTGCTTACTGGTTCGCAGAACAGCCTAATATACATTTAGAACATATAAATAACGTTGAAGTTTGAATTCGTTCACGTTTGTAAAGGGCAGAAAGACTGCATCTTGGTTCAGGAACTCAGTAGGTATAACTCTGAATGAATTAAGAAGGTAGATCAACCATCGTACAAAATATACAAAAATTAACTTTGAAAGAAATGTTTATTGTCATTTAATAATAAGTCATTTGACAGAACTCGTGATTATGAGTGGTTGCATTTCACTTGTTTTGAGAGTAGTAAACCTTCTTGGATAAAAATGGAGTTCAGCTGATTCAGCCAGGGTTGGTTGGTTTGGAAAAACCCATTTACTCCGAATGGTACTATTTTTCTAATTCAGGCAACTATTTTTAGGTAATATAGGATAGTTTGAACCACTATTAATTTATTTTGAATGCACCAGTTACCTTGTTGGAAATGTAATCTTCTACAACTAGTCCAATATAAATACAGTGACTATACATTTATATGAGAGCTTCAGACACGTGTGAGTACTAATGGCGATCTAATATCGTACTGGATTTCTAACACTTTCTTCGTGACACTGTTAAACTGATTTACTATATGCATACATTAACTTGCACTTTCAAATAATGTAAGAAGATAAGTTGTAAAAAGTACATTCGATTCGTCTTATGATGCATACCTTAAAAAACGGACAGCAAAAGCAAAGAGATAGAAAAATCGGTTTCGCCCTGGATAGGATAGTAACGGCAAACAAAAAAAACTCTGCTAGAATACATTCATCGTAATATTATTAAAATTGATTATTTGTATACTATATTAAACTTCATCGCCATGGTTCCATTTTGCTCAGATGGGAAATATTCAGTAAATAAAATAACTCTACGCTGAACACACAGTATTCTTCAAAAAACATGCTAATGTGAAAACTTTTCAATTTACGACAAATCTGGACGATTGTAAAAAAACGTTGTTTGTGAAATCTGAACAAAATTTGTAAACGGCAGTACGTTTCTTTGGTATTGACGTATCGAGAGGCACTTAGTAGTTTACGTAGTAAATACTAACATGTTAGAAATGTCCACTTCTTGTACGCATCAATTGCAGTCTCTAACTGTTTTTGCAAGTACAGGCAAACCGATAATGTTAACACTTGACAAGATCAAAGTCTGCATCATTCACAAGTCTCTGACAGGCGACCTCGCACGTATGGCCACAGTTTTTGTCGCCACCATGTCTAACTGATTGCTGTCCGTCCAATGTTACGTCCAGTGACAATTGATTAGTGTAAAGTAGCCTTTACGTGCAAGATCAGCTAGGGGGCAGGTGATTGGCTTTGAAGCTTGCTTGAATCGTGTTGCGAATGAGTCTACTATATTCTATAATAAGTAGTGGAGTTTTGAGACTTCTTTTTAAAAATCTGGTCTGGTCAGGGATAGGTATAATAAGAAGGCATTATTTGATCATTTATCTATTGTATTTTATATAATGTGCTTGTCCTTTAAAGTGGGATTATAAACACGGTTTATAAAAAAAATACTTTCAAGCCTAGGATTGTTTCTATCAGTTACTCAACTAAAATGAAGACTACATAATTTGTTTCACAAAAATCCTTTTCCTTGAGATTTAAACCACTACATTTAGATCAATCGTCCAAACCAAAAAAAACAGTTAACGATTCGGCTAAAGTCGCTTCCATGCCTTAACGTTGCATCACAAAATATTAAAGTCCCATTAACGCCATTAAAAGTCTATTTATTAGAACATTAGTTAGCTAAACGAGGCGCTGAAGGACGGCTTCTCATATTAACAGGATTACGATCAACGAAAATAATCTCTCGCACGTTCTCGAAGGTAAGGTTTCGGGGGTCAGCGAAGTGGGGTGTGATTGACAGCGTATTATTACCTTGGAGAAACTAAAGGCTCTAGGAATCTGATGAGAATTTTGGTGAATTCACGGGCTTCTTTTCGCAAATTTTTAGCTTTTGAAGGCAGGATTACTTCTTTTGAATACCTTCCGTTCCGTTTTAACTTTCCAGTTTCCAAGAATTAATCATCCCTCAGTTTTAGCATTCAACTTCCTTATAAATTATTTTAAGAAATTCTATAACATACACAATTGTATAGGGCCAGTGCCGTAGTTCCCGATTTACATAAATATTCGTAAAGGCAACTTTGCTATATTAAATATTAGTGTATTCAAAACTGGACATATAATCTGCTGTCACTGGCACCACACACCAACCTTGACTCAGTTCGCGCGCAGTTGTAATGTACATTTCAATGTTAATTACATCTAAACACCGAATTTTGGACACAAAGGCTTTTTGTGCCAAATCTAGGGTCAAGGAAAGCCTTATTGTTTTAATTCGGCCATTTTCCTTTGCTGAGACAACAATGACAATGCTATGCTGAATAGATTATTAAAATCAGAAAAAAAAATAGAAATATCAGAAATATTTTTTTTTCTTGTATCTGACCGCTTTTCTTTGTTTCTCCTTTACATTTTTTATATAACCATACTGAGGCAAATGAGTGTGTCTCAACATTAAACAGTCATTTAAGTAAGAACCTTCCCTAAGATAGAAGCTCAATCAATTAACTCTCCTGTATTCTGGACAAAGGTTTCCCGAAAGCTGCGTTACAACACTTATGAATTTGGTCATTATTGGTAAAGGGTGGGCGAAAATGGGTGCTGCCTAATAAAATCTGACCTCCAAAAAGTGCAACTTAGTAGCCTCATTCGAATAAAAGACTTTTGATTTTGATTACTTCCAAAATATATTTTAGAACATCGCACTCTTAAATCCAGCAGTCTGCTAAGTGCAAAAAAAACCGCACAAAAGACGGCTTCAGTTGTTTTCGCTTCATTAGTCAAATCACAACTCGGAAAGCGTGAAAGCGTGTGTATAATCTGAATTCAGATTTTTTTCCATCTTTAGTTTTGAATTTGTAATTAAGTTGTTTTATTTCAGTTATGGCTATTATTTAGATTGGGGGAGCGACTAATGACTAAAAATATTCATTTTATAAAGGTTTACTTAAGCGTATTTATGTGGATCGACCTACCAGTTTCAAACCCAAACAGAATCATCGAGAATCGAAACTAATTAGTCGGAATATAGATACAGATAAATACGCGCCTACGCGGAGTTATAAACACACCTCACGAAAGTAGTCATAATAAATTGATATTAATTAGAGATTCAAGTATATAAAACGCTATGATAAAAGATTTCTAGATATTCCAGATTTCTAAGACCAAAGTTGCAAATGATCATAATTTCTATAACCAGCAACTGTAATCAAATGACATTATGTTGTAATACGACCATTCTGCATAATGTTCACTTTATTACGACAGGTGGTCACAACGCTTAAATGTCAATCATTTGTTACGTACTTGTGAATGGAAAACTGTGAATGATTTTCCTGCATTTATACCTTCGAATAATGTTGGACAGAGATTTTGAAACCGAAGTAATTATAGGTATAAATGTAAACTGTAATGTAATCCAAATGATTCAATTAGTACCTACATCTGTAACTTTCTTAGGGGCTTAAAGATATTACCAAAGTGGCAAAAGTACCTAAGTATGTTTATCAATTGTCTAGTACTCATAACACAAGCTCCGCTTAATTTGAGACTAGATGGCGTTGTGAGAATGTTGTCCAATATTTAAAAAAAAATACAGTAAAATAACTTTCCCCATTACACAATGCTTCCAAAACCAGATTAGCATTAGTATATTAGATTCTTAATATGAATAACAACCAAAGCATAAAACCGACTTCAAATAAGAAACTACTGATACAAACTTAATGAAATCATGAGGACTAAACGACACCTAAAAAAACAAAGCGACAACTAAAAAAATAATGAACAAAACGGTTTAATTTAGGTAAGAAATCTATACTAATAGATAAAGCTGAAGAGTTTTTTTGTTTGTTTGAACGCGCTAATCTCAATAACTACTGGTTCCAATTCTTTTTGTATTGAATAGACCATTCATCGAGGAAGGTTTTAGGCTATATACCATCACGCTGCGACTAATAGGAGCGAAGATACAATGGAAAATGTGGAAAAAGCACGGCAGGTATAAATCATAACTTATATCTTCTACCCACGCGGACGAAGTCGTGGGCAACAGCTAGGTCTGGGATAAAAACATAAAAATCAACATACAGATGAATTGAGAACCTCCTTTTTGAAGTCGGCTTCATCTACCGTCTGACCTTCATTACGACCTCAAAACTGTATTAATAGATTATTCTAAGTATTTATACGAGCTAAGCATAATGGAATCCTGATAACATCAACCTAGTAATTAAGTGTTGCGGTGTTGACGTGGATTGCCGTAGCTTTTAGAAGTGAATCATTTCACTATCAAAGCGTGGCGGGTTATCGTTTGATCTAGTTAAAACAATATGAATTTGCTGATGTAATTACATGGTTCATTCGTAAACCTCCGTAAGTTAAGCTGACATATATTATGCTGCTTTAGAGTTGTCCGCGCCGTTTCTCTCGCAGAAAGAGCCTTAGGTGGCATGTAAGGCGAAAAGTGATGAATGGAAGCATGATGCAAATAATTTTGGTTTGCTTTTGTGTTTTTTTTTTGAAACATGAACTTTATCTGATGTGGTCTTAATTGTTTTTTTAAGCCTCACTTAAAAAGTTGTAGGTCTGAGATTTAAAAATTGAATAAAGCCGACAGAAGCGGTTTGTACTGACATAAATTTGATGGTTGACCAGCTATTTCTTGGCTTGTACCCTTAGTTTCAAGAGTAATCGTTTCTTACAAACAAAAAAATCCTCATTAACACATAAATTAAACAAGGACTATGCAACACTTACATAAACTGTTATTATACTTTTAATTGTAGCACGTATCAATTAAGATACAGAACTTGTGCGCTTGCGCATACAAACAGATTTAGCATACGAAATGGTACTTTATTGCTTGTTAGATGTAGTTTATTTACCTAACAGATTTGTGTGCTAGTTATCTGATCGTGTATTCTTTGTGGGGTGTATTGTGTAGCCCTTTTGTTGAGTAATAGATATGTAGGAAATTCAGTGAAGTAGTGTTTTATTTGTGTGCATACGTAAATGCGTTTTGTATCAAATTATCGAATACTACGGTATAAGTAAATAATTAATTGAGCTCTAAATTAAAGTCTGGGGGCAGTTCCTTTCCCTTGATGATTTTGGTAGACAATTCATAGGTTCAAGACTTACTATTTTCCTGGCATCAAATTGGATATCAATAAAACATGGGCATTTCGAAATCATTAGGCTAACTTAGCCAAACCCACAGGGCAACGTTTGGCCATTTGTGTGGTCCACGGATATTTGTCCTGAATCTTTGTGTGTGGGTGTCTTTGTGCATAATTGAATGTTTGTTAAACCCCTCGCGAGACAAGGATTAAATTCCTTAATGCGGGAGTGACTATATTATTTAAAAAAAAGTCTATCGTGGACAAACAACGTGACCCGTTACATATACATCAACAAAAATTATAAAAGTGTGCAACAAACCTGTTTGACAGACGTGTCTCTGGAATCGATCTTGGAGGTGAGCTCCCTGATGTCGTTCTGTAGCTCCAGCAGCCGGGCTTCGTACTCGCCCTGTGTCGTGTCCAGCCGCCGCCGCAGCAGGTGCTTCTCCTGCTCCAGCTCCTGAGGAGAGGAAACTGGTTAATAAGGAAAAACCATTGTGGCAAGAGATAACGTTTTTAGAACTATATTGGCAAGTGGAGACAAACCTCGATGTAGTTTTAGTGTTAGACTTAAGAAAGCATTTTCAGCATTAAATACTTTTGGTCACTAGAATTAAAATTGATTATTTTTTTATACGCAGAAAACCTGTCTTAGAGAGATAAGTATGTCGAAACATCGTTAGTTTCAAAATTTTTAGCTATTTATTTCTACTAAATGACGAGTATTTGCGTTTGAATTCTGATAGGGTTTTATATGTTACCACTGATAATCGAAGATTCTTTACGAAGAATAAGTACACCCTCAATTTTACTGAATTCCGAGATATTTAATTAAGTGCACTGAACGGATTAATTGAGCGACGATCCGCAAAAAATCTTTACGTTTCCGCACCGGAAGAATAATGTGAAACATTTCCGCCCGCCATCTTGTTCCCATCCATTGTCTATGGATGTGAAGTGTGCTATTAGAAAGCATAGTTTACACGTTATTGTAAATAAAACTTAATTATTGTTGGCTATGGGAAATATTTGATTCTGTTTAAGGAAAAAGATGGTGATGATGTAAAGATTGGAGCTTTTTTGCAGTTTTGTAAAAGGCAGTAATTTCGTACGTTGCTAGTAGTTCGCTTTTACCAAGAAAGCAGTTAATTGGCATTTTTTAAAGGGGCTTAGCAGCGTACAGTTGCACATCATTAAGAATGACTGAGTTTAATTTACAATCGTTTCTGTACCAATTATATGGAATCAAAGTACTAAGGTAAAATCAAAAACAATAGTTTAACAATACGTTCATTAATACTCCGTAGACGTCAGGAGAAAATAAACAGTGGGAAACAAAGAAATACGTCACACTTAATACAGTTGTTTAAATATTCTATAGAAAGTCTATGTAAACGTCTGCAGTCTTTGTCCAGACAAAATAATGAAATATGTTGGAAGAATTTTGCTGATGAAATTAAATATTCCTTTGCGTATTTTTACAACTCGAATTGACGTCAAGGGAATGATCTGGCCTTAGTTACATTTGAAATTAATACATTTTAGATGTAGTAAATGCATCAAGTAATAAAAACTTAGTTTTGGTTGCATCTATAAATATGCGGCTGTAATAAATTTAGATTGTTTTGCCGTTTAGGAAAGGTTTTATTTGCGCGTATTTATCGGTATCGTCCGACTAGTTTCGGAATTTACAGAAGCTCTTAATTAAATGGTGACTTGGCGCCCGATCCTGGGAGTCTCTAAGAAAGCAAAATTACATACATTAGAAAGTACACTATATACTATACTTCCACACAAAATTCATCAGCTAATGTCAATTGAGTCAAATATATATTTCAAAAAATTTGGTGAATTATCTCAAACTTTTCTTATCTGAAACTTGTAAGAACAGTTTAACGACGCAATAAGAGTCCAGAAAGCTGCCTAAATCAATTTCCCTGTTTATTTACACAATAAAACATTCGCTTTCTCGCACCCTAATTATTATCGAGAGTGTCCTCAGTTGACCGACGCCGAAAGTGAATTTATGTGGGTCTTATCGTAATGACGTTTTTGTAAAAACACGCGACGCCACAACGAAACGAAGACAATTACCTATCGTGAATTCATGAGTCAAAGTCATTGACAATGTAAACAAGTCGCCATCTTGGTAAATGGATCTGTCAAATTATTTTTAATTTGTTGTTGAAAGTTGGTAATAGTATCATTATCGTAGCGTTATTTGAGTGGGATGTGGAGTTTTAATACGCTTAAATAAAACGATTATATATTGCATACCTGCATAATATGATTTAAACACGCGTGTTTTGTTCTTTCTTGGGTTTTTTCTGGAGCTAAAAATATTGCACTGTTTTTGCTAAGGTTAACGTCGGCTGTGTGAAAATCAGTGAATGACGTTGTTTTATCATTCATAAATCATCTTTTTAATACAATTCAAAGACAAAAACTAAACAATACACCTTCACAACATTTAGTTGATTAACGACGATGACGAACATACATTTTGACATTAGAAAAGACATGGAAACAGGGTTGTTGAAAGTTATTGTTAGAATGCGCGGTGACCGACTTGCGATTCCCAAGTTGTCAACTTATGTGAACCCGTGAACCATACCAGATAGTAATCATTTACTACAAGTAGGCACAACTAGGGCATTTTCACATCTCTACTTTTACTTGAACAATGAGACCTTTGACAATCTCCCGTCAAGCCATAGTGAAAATGCTTAGCTTGTCTTGCTTGACAGCTGTCACTGTTGTGTCAAAGACGGAGAGACGTTCCTTTTTAATGAGTTAGTGTCGCGTTTGCTTTTGAAATGGAATATCATTGGTGAAATGTAGCAGTGGCATTCGATTATCAAATTCAGAGAAAGTGTGTAATTTAAACTATACAATGAAAACTAAATTGTGTGTATCACATATCTTGTGTTTTCAGTATTATACCTTAATTTATCTTCAGCCTTTCGTTAAAATAACAGATTATTCAATTTAATTAAAAATCATTACTAAAACAATTCTGATTTTCTTATACTTTTTCAAATTATATATAATATAATAATATTGGACAACAATCACACAACGCCATCTAGTCTCAAATTAAGCAGAGCTTGTGTTATGAGTGCTAGACAACTGATAAACATACTTATATAGTTCTAAATACATACATATTATAGATAAATTACACCCAGACACAGAACAAATGATCGTGCTCATCACACAAATATTTGTCCTGGGTGGGAATCGAACCCACGACCTCCGGTATTGCAGTCAGGGTCATTAACCACTAGACCAACAGGCCAGCCATTGTAATTGCAATCAGTTACATACTATGTACCACACCTAGTACCTATATCTATACATATAATAAAATTGTAGAAAAGTGAAAACTGTACATTGAATATTTTTTTAAAAGAATAATTGCAGGGTGGTCTACGAACGATTCCGATGCCGAAAATATGATTTTTAGAATTTTTGTCTGTTTGTCTGTTTGTCTGTATGTATGTCCGGAAAGATCTCGGAAAGTACTGGATGGATTTGATTCATATTTTCAGAGAATATCAACAAGAGGTCCGGTCAACATACTTTTTACTTATTATCCCGCTTTTCGTTACAGGGGGTGAGCAGGAGCCTTTTATATCTATACACAAATATCAAATTATCTCATAAACTACTGAATATATTTCATTCAAATTTTGCATGAGCCTTATCGTACACATGATACAACAAATATACAAAAACCATAACGCTACTATGCAGGGGGCATGAGCAGTAAAGTTTTAAATTTTTGGACTCACCCGTAACATCGTGTAATACAATTATGAGGTGTATTTTCACCCCATTGAGTAGTAGGCAGCATGGTTATCAATTTACACAAAAAACATCACGCTATTTATCTTAAGACTTTTGTCAGAGCAATAATAGGATTTTCGAAAATAAATCATTTTCTCAAAATTTGTCATTTTATTCTCTTTCAAGTCTGATATAGGCCTACCGCGACTATTTCACAAGTAAAATAAAAGAAACATAAACTAATACGTTTTTTTTATGCAATTTTTACCGTAATCAGTACATTCTTGAAAGAGAGGAACTTAAATTCTTTTTATTTTTATTGATGTACTCAAGTTTAAATGTGGAATGCCGTAATATGATTTTGTATTTATTTACGATAGGAGTATATACCTAAGTTTTTAGCTCGGTAATGTTGGCGATGCTACTTCAAGATCAAAACATTCGTAGTGACACTCAACCCAAAGTTGCATGTAGTTCACATTGATCTCATCTATAATTATGCAAAACAAAAAATTACTGAACGACACAGTTAATTATTACCTTGGTTCATCTGTAACAACTAGCAACAATTTTTTTTTTTCTTAAATTTGCAACATTACATAAGCCAAAAGTATTTCGGATAAAAAAGCCCAGAAAACTTGCATAAAAACTGCATAGTAGGTATGCAATGTGAAAGATCTAAAAGACCAAAGCTATCAATGAATATACATTATGTATCTATTGATAGAATAATGTTTACTGATACCTGGGATTTTTCAATATTTTAACGATTTGATCGGTCTACATCCACCATTATACAGACCGCACACGTGGTCCTTCCAAAAATTCCTTTAACAATTTATTGTATTCTCTACTTATTTAAAATTTTCTTCTTTCGTAGCCTGGTAAAAACAGGGGAAGGAACGAGACAGAATGAGTTTCTGAGATCCCTAAGCCGACGAGGATTAGGAACATATTTTTGAAAATTTCTCCAATAAGGCTGATAATAGCGTGTAGCTATCAGCACTTACATCCGTCATACAATGTCTAGAAAATTCATTTTGGCTGTCGGTATCGACAGCGTAACCTCATAACCAACCTCATGTAGTCTTTATTTAAGTTCCATTTATGCAGTAGGGATGACGGTAGGTATTTTACTTCAATTGTCGTCAGGTATGTTAACGAATAAACTACGTAATTTTTCTTTGTAAATTGGTACAGTAAATAGAACTCATGCACAAGAAGTCACTTTTATGTTCATATTTTTGCTTTGTCGTAACATCACACATTATACACATCCTATACTTTAGATGTTTGTCATTGTCAATTTTGAAAAAAGGGGTCTGATATTTTTTTTATTATCACGGCATTTATTTATCAGCAATTTAAAGGCAAATCATGATCAAAACACCAGGGGGGCAAAATAACACGTTTACCAACTTTTTTATTTTGGAAATATTCCAAATGTTTGTGGGGATGATCAGTTTTAATATTAAGCGGACAATCAAACATAACGTGTTTCAGGAAACCGTTTATTTGAGCGCAATTTTGCAAAATCTTATATCTTATGACACTATGTAAAATCCACAGTTACCGAGCCCGACTCTCACTTCACCAGCTCCGTCCACAAAAATAATTTGACATCTTCTTTATATCGTCAGAAAACATCGTGTGTGAAAATAACAACTGTCTGGCTATCACTGTTCCTGAGAAACAGCCAGATGACAGACAGACAAACGGACACCGGGGCCTCAGTAATATGGTTCTGGTTTACCTCTTTGGTTACAGTACCATAATAATTTTATGATACCTCGTAATCACTGTCATAATCCGTCTAGCAATTTCAGGTGTAGGCCGGCCCAAGAACAGACGTGCTCGAAAATCATAACCCACCCACCCAATTAGAAAATGGAAAACCTTCGAAAGTAAAACATTTTTAGCAGAAGTGCTAAGACTGAGTGTATAACTCAGTCTTAGCACTTCTGTTATTTTTTCCTACTTGCATTTTTAAACGGCTCGATTTGTAAAACATGTCTAAACGAACACTCGCACATAATTCACGTTTAAATTAAAATAGTTCAATTCGTTCGAAAGCTATGATGTCACAGACAGACAGGCAGGCAGATATGTCAAAGTTATAAACCCCTCTTTTTGAGATTAAATAAAGTGGGTCAAAATCGCGCCCAAAGAAGTTGGTTACAAACAAACATACAAACATACAGGTAAAGCTAATAAAAAGTGTGTAATAAGAAAAAGTCATTAAAACAGCTGTGAAATATTTGACACCAGGATAGTATCGTAAACGATGAAATGTGTTTGATTCAAACATTTGATAGTTTTTGGGCCGCTCAAGATTCATTATAATTTAGAAATAAAAAAAGGAAGCTTAAAATATAAAAAAGTGTTTCATTTTCAATATTACATTACATTTTTACTATGATCGTTATTATTAAACATCATAGTTTTTCACATCTTGAGAATCACGCAGACGAAGTCGCGGGCAACAGCTAGTCTATAAATATTTAGCCTACTGATACCAAGTACTATATACGTACTAAGTTATGAAGACATTAGCAACACATACCAAGTCTGTGAATGATTTCTAATGATCCATTAGGATACGAAGCGCATTCGCGGCGTGCGCAAGAGTCGTCCCTCATAGCTACGCGTCTTGCAGGGATGTACTGTACTGTATTAATTATATGCGTTTACGGAAAGTAAAATATATAAAGTTTTAATTGGATTTTTTGCGCGCAACTCTTCGGTATTCAACAGTATTAGTACGTACCTATCCGCAATAATATATGTTATTATTACATGATTTTTGGTTCCCGAAATGTACAAAATATTTTTTCGTTTGATAATCCAAATCTGTATTAAGGTTGAAAACATGGTCAGTCAAAATTCATAGTCAATACTTATAAAAGTAGCACAGTCATTGAAATCAAAATGAAAACGTCCAATCAACAAAATGAGGCGTATAAATTGTATTGAAACTAATATTAAGGTCGTAACTATCAGATCTATTAATCTAATCCGCCCCTGGCTGCGCCGGCGCACGTCGCCAGGCGCGTACCGTCAGCAAGAGAATCAGTTAGTACTATATTATGAAATGACAATAATGAAAAATTCAGTGTCGTGAAGTCCTGTTTTATGCACGGATTTGTATCCGCGAGTTCGCCTAAGTATGCTGGTTTGAAAAAAAATGGTATAGAATTTTACGAAATCGTTACGTCACAACTCGTCTCGTAAACTTCAATGCAGTTTATCTTTGTTATTATTTTTTTCAAAAAGCAGTAAATATACCTATCTATTATTTATTTTATTATGAGGGACTTAATAAACTTACTTTTTGTATTCAATCCTTATTTATTAAGAGCGTGTTACTGTTACAGGACCTCTGTTGTTGACGGTACTTACACATACAGCACACATACGCAACTGACTCCTGATACACTTTCACTGCTATCATAATGCACCGATGGTTTTGATTGTTATACAATTAGATTATATTCGAGAAATTTTAAGTAGCTTATAGGTTACTTTAGTTAGGGTTCGGCAGCGGTTTCATTTTTCTTAGGAGTTTCCATAAGACGTGATCACGTGATCAACTAAACAATTGGTGAGCGAGTCGAATTAATCACTATAAAATATGAAGCAGTAAATCTAATTTCCAGTGCTGTAATGAAATAAAATGTAATCATTTATTCTGCAAATATGATATTATATCATTTTTACATGTCTTTCTTGAGAACGCTGGAGTCGACATTTCCTATCTGACTACTCTGAGAAGAGATGGCGAAAAAAACTCAAGGGTGGCAGAATCTTTTAAAGTCAAGACAATGTTGCAAGAATGCTGTTGAAAGATAGTTCCAAAATCAAAGATTGGAGTAAGGAGACTAAACAATCTGAGTGCTTTTAATTGTTTTACTAAGAGCAAACTAAATTGCTATCAATGCAAAAACCTTAACCAGTCTATATCACCACGTCACCACGTAATCTATGTAAAAAGGCTTGCATTTGTATCGCACGAGCCTGACATTGGACATTCATATCTCAAAGCCATCTTTTTTGGCATAAAAGTCAAGGTTGGATCCAAAATAAATGGTCAGGAAACGTGAGTATAATATAACAAAAGTTATCATTGTTTGTCAAAGTTTTTTGACATTGAATCCAAAGAGTTACTTCATGTTTCCAGATCACTCAATATTGGACAGAGGTTTGTAGAAATATACCATGAAATAACATGAATGATATTAAATTTTTGCCTCTTTTCTGCTGTGATACGGGTTAGACGTTTGTGATTTATCAAAAAGACTGTGTCGGATCTGATTAAGCTGGCCAACACCAACCTGCAGTGAGCTAGCGTGGTGATCAATTTTCAAACCTTGTATGGGAGGAAAATTATACCCAGCAGTAGAACATTAAAAATCTTTAATCATGACGAAAACTTAGCCAGTATGTCTAGCAGACACAAACTTTGAGAACCATTATCTAGCCTATATGACTAATTTGAAAAGTTCGTGCTCTGCCAGTGATCACGAAACTCATCGTTTAATTTGTCACGAAGTCATAAATAAGTATCGTAGCATCGTGTTATTATAATAAGTATGTGCAAATTGTTGGTACGATGTGTTTATAGACTAATTATATACTAGTCTAGTCTTCATGATTAATAGCTAAAGATCAGTGTACGTGTCTAATTCTCATTAACTGATTCAATAGTGAAAGACATAATATTGTTTTAACAATAAAAACATACAACTGAGATCAAATAAAAAACTACTGAGAAAAACTTGATGAATCTTTCATGGGACCATATTATGACAGCAATTTACCGTTAAATGAAAAAGGATCAACAAAACCATCATCCACTCCGAAGTTCTAAGGTAACAAATATTAAAAAAGTACAGACGAATTGAAAATATCCTCCTTTTTTAAACGGTTGCAAATAGTTTTAGATTTGAGAGATCCAAGTTATGATGATAATGGGAATTAGCGCATGACTTGGTTGGTGTTGCAATCTGAAGTTGGTCGACACCATATTAAATGAAAAAAACTTTTGAGAAGAAGAGCTCACTGCTACAACGAAGATCACAGGCAAAAATGGTGTTAAAGATGAAGTTAGAAAAGAGACCTACTTCCAGTTTCGAAAATAGACAAGAAGTAAATCTTAATAAATGTCTATACTCTGCTGCATGTGTTTATGTCACTGAACTCCTATTGGTTTGGGTGGCGCACTGGACATCTTTATAATTGACGTTATTTCAGAATTATTTTATTTCTTTGATTTCCTTATTTTTTTAATATCCTAATCGCTTGAAATATAATATTCAGGACAACGTCAGTCGGTTCTTCAGTAATAAATACAATAACTATACTTCCCAAAACATTAAAATCAATTCACTAAACTTTTAAGACATTTAATTAACATTTAAGAGCATCTTAAAGTTAAGTTTCAATGTTAGTTAAAAGTTCTTACTCAAGATGTTCCACAATTGTAGGTTCTCGGTAATCGAAACGGTGGCGAAATATCAAATGATTGCGAATCATAATATAACTGAATGTCGCTGATGTTAACACCTTGAGCTACTTCAAAACTGATGGATTTGTCCATTCTACAGATCGAGAAGGACGTACAATGTGACTGGTGTTGACTGACTGACTGTAATATCCATACAGTATGATTATTGACTGTAAGAAACTTATGTTTAAAATAAGGCTACTCGTACCTATGGCTTTTTTGGGGGTTTTTTAACATGTTCTGTGTTATATTTTAGTAAATAAACGATTTTTGTGTAAACTATTTTTTATTGTAGGTATCATAAAGTCGGTTTAAAACACTTTCCACGAAAACTCATAGGATTTTGTTTAAAAAGTTTACGAGGCAAAGCTTGCGAGGAAAGCACTTCAGCAATTTTTATTGCAATTTAAGTTATTGAATCAAAATTACAATACTAAAGCACAGTCAGCTCATATCTAATACAAAAACGCATAATAATATAACAAAGACAATCCTAAAAACAAAAATAAATGGGAAGTATCAACCACATTCAACGCCAACAAAACAAATTAGTTACAAGTCGAAGTACACAAATAAAAAACAATCGATTATCTTGACCCAAAAGACGAAAAAAAACATTTCTCTCGAATCCCAATCAAACCACGAATCTTAACAAAAGTAATTATAATGGAAGTATTATTGTTAATAACCGCGCCGTGAATAAACACGATTAAGGCACTTTCATTTCGAACTAGGCGGCCTGAATTCCAATCCACTATTAGGGGCACTCATTACAATCGTTGCAACCAATGAAATCTATGTGGTGCTAAGATAGAGGCGAGCGCGGGCAAGAGAGTAAGTAACATGTTGCACATGCGCAGGTAATGAAAAAAAACCGGCCAAATAGGACTCACAGAGTTTTCTATACAAATAGTCTAAGAAAATGAACCGTCCTTAATTTCATGTCCGTAGCTTATTATAAGCGTTCCGTTTTTACCCTTTGGGTGCGAACCCCTAAAATTGAAAAGCACGTAAATTTCAGTCAAATACGATTGTACAGCTTTATTTATTTCGCTTTAAAAAAATAGGGTTTTTTCAATGTTTTTGTTATTAGGAGATATCGTACATCCTAAAACTTTTCAGGGGGAAGTGAAGATACATCTGTACAATCAACAATTGTTATTTAACCTAGGAATATTCTTCTCAAACGTTAGGCACTCCCTTTTCCCGGACAATGCTCTCGTTGGATACCTAAATACC
This sequence comes from Trichoplusia ni, assembly GCF_003590095.1. NCBI lineage: Eukaryota > Metazoa > Arthropoda > Insecta > Lepidoptera > Noctuidae > Trichoplusia > Trichoplusia ni. The sequence continues at coordinate 4,021,959 of NC_039495.1, read as the reverse complement.
TACTCTCCAACGTTAAATATTTTTACTTCAACGGTCATTGTGATTAATTGTGTGTCATGTGACACAGATCCATCTCCAAGGATGTTATGATATAAAGTTTCGAATACATCTTTTGTATTTTTAAACAAGACTTACAATACAAAACTCTGATGTGATGAACCTCTTTGTGACATTATTATTATAAGTAGGCACAAGTACCTATAACATATTACGACTGTTCTTTGCCAAAAAATTTACTGGATATCTTCCACATGAACTATTTGGGTCTGATAGTCCGTGGTTATACGGATGTGATAGAAAAAAATCCAAAATCTCTGATATTAAGAAATATCTCCTACTACTTATCCTACACTCTAGAATGTTTATTTTTTTATAAATCACACGTTTTATAGTTGTATAATCTGCCAGTGTCAAGTACTTAAGTGAATGTTAGGTTTATGAGCACACCAGTCGTATCAGATTTGAGCTAGAAAAAAAAACAAGAAAACCGACTTTTGATCCCAGAGAATAGGATATATAAACGACGAAACCTACCTTTAAATACCTTGGCCAAATATACCACGACGCAAAAAAAAGGTATGTTACTCTAAAAGTACAAAAGATTGTTCCTGCCGCCTCCCATACCTTGGGACTCGAAGGTCACACGCAGCTTGGGCAACAGCTTCCGTAAAAACCGAGCATTGTTTTATTATAACGTGCGCAAGCGCATACGATTCGTAAAACTGTTTTGTTCGTGTGGGAAGCAGATTGGATTGTTGCCGTATCGGTTTCAAATGCGCTTTGTTTTGCAGTCGCAGCCGATTCGAGATCTTTGGTAACACTTGACTGACGAATGATTGATTTTTTCGTAATCTAAAACTTAAGATCTTCATTTGTGGTAGCGTGTGAGTTCGATTTAGAGCATTTTGTTATAAGCAAAGAAGCGACTACTACTTGTACTAAATTATTCACATTTATAAATGAAAGGTGTAATGTAAAATAATGTTTGTCTAATAACAAAAACATACGACTCGATCCGATAAAAAAATTATGGGACCGAATGGCACCTACATATTTAAAGCTAAATAAAAAGAGAATTGGAAAAATCGGTTCAACCAGTTGGAAGTTGAGGTACCTAACAAACAAAAATTAACCCGAAGAATTGATCCTCCTTTCTGGAGTCGGTTGTTTTTATTTTAGAAATACACAAATACCTTAATTCTTTATCCATTAAAGTGTGTCATACCCAGTCACCTCCCCCATTTAGCGCAGTACCTCAGTCGCAACTAGATCTCATCGCAAGCGTCTTGAACTGTAATTACTATCTCTCCAGCTCCGCCAGTAATTACAGCTCGCTAATCACATAACTATCGGTGTTAACTGCTCGTAATACATACATAATGTGCTTATCGCTTTTTTATTATTGTTACAATTTCAGATATTGGATCATAAGGCTTGAGAAAAAGGAGAATTGGTTTAGTTATTTTGAATTTGATGTCTCCCTATTCTTAACTATCAATTTCGAACTGACTTGGGTGACAAAAAGTAAACAAAGCAGGTACGAAACTTTGGGAAAAAAGCGAACTACTATTTTTCCCTTATCCCAGCAGTTGGACATTTACAAGCTGGTATTACACACTCGATCTCTCGTTCACAACCATTTGGATGTTGCTTAGAATTACAGGCGACTAAAACGCAATGATAAATTAAATAAATTAAATAATTTGACACCACGCCAAAGCCGTAGGGCACGACGTGTCTGGGAATCGATTGTCGCATAGGACAAGCATTTGTGATCCACAAACGCATGCTTTGGGTCTGGTTGGGTATCTTAGGCATGTGACTTAGTAAAACACCAGCGCCACAGGTATTAAAACTAAATATGGCCACTCAGAAAAGCATCATTACAGCATAAAAGGAACTAAGATCTTTTCTTTCAATTACCTTATAAACCAGTAAACTAACTCAATGCGGAAGGAAATCAAGCCTCAAGATCCTATGTAAGACATAATTAAAAGATCATTAGATAACTTATAAATCTATTAACTTTTTCATCCTCAGAATACGGTAGTGCAGAATTTTCTCATTGTATCTTGATTTTCCCAAGATTTCCCCACGTTCGGCGAATGATCACCATTTGTCAATGTGTTATGGTTATTAGTCGACATGCATGAGAATTATATTACTTAACGTTCCGCAAAAAGCGTTAAACTATTCAGGAAATATGTAAATTGCTTTATGTTGTAAACTTAGTCATTAGAGTCAGGTTTTTTCTGTTGTTTTTGGTCTGCGATTATTTGCTGCGTGAATACTTCATGGTCTAAACTTAAATGTTAAGTTTGTTAATCTGAGAAAAGAGTATTCGTCATTTGTCTATGTGTTCTAATTTTAAATGCTATGGATATGATAATTATCCTTGTGACGTCTTTTATTCTTTTGTTTTAATTTGTATTTGTTGATGTTTTTCAAACAGACTCGCATATTGACTGCCAATATCAACCTCCTATCGCGGTAGAGATTATGAAATAAGCAACTGCCTTGTGCAGCTTTTATTTTATGTTCTATTTACTACTGTTTAGTGTAAATATAAAATTACATAAATAAAATCTAAATGTATTTAACTAAATAAATACAATCGCAATAAACTTCAATACTTCTCCCACAGAGTATTACTATTTTATATTCTATGCCACAGTTACACAGTGACTAATAAGAGGAATGTATTTATAAACAATCTCATTGTTTATCAATAAAGGAACAAGGTGCAATAAATATGTAAAACATCTGACTGGCGCCACCCTTGCCCGCTAGACAACGCTGGCACGGAGGGTGGGCGAGCCCGGCTACAATTGACGAACCTTGGCTGACAACAATCGCACTTACCTTATACACACATAATGGAACTCACACGGAGAATATGCAATAGCAAACAGATTGGACTTAAGACTTAGGTACTTGATACAGAACCTCCAATTGTATTTGATAATATATTTGACTCAAAGCCTTTACACTGCTTTGTAGGTAATGCGGTATTTTATATAAATATCTTTCCATGTTACTTGGAACTTTTAATATTATATTGGTAGACACTACACAAATGACATTTCTTTTTTTTTTACGGACGACATCACATACATTGTTCTGAACCCAAAGTAAGTTGCTAAAGCACTTGTGTTATGGAATTTAGATACAACGAAGGTACCACAAACACCCAGACCCGAGACAATGTAGAAATGTGAATTTTTACATTAACCCGACCGGGGTTCGAACCCGGGACTTTAGAGCTAGCGACACCTTGAAACCGGTGCGTTCGCCACTAGACCACAAAGGTCGTCAATTTGACGATAATATAAATAGGTTTTAAAGAACTTTACTTTTATTTTCATCCAATTCATGTTCTTTCTAAACACGTAGACTACCAAGACAATATAATTACTTAATACAAAACCAATAGTTCCTGTTGTTTCTGAACTTAACTTAAACACTACCATACAATTGAGCATGTTTAGAAATGCCTAAGATACATTTTCACATTTACCAAAATACCAAAATAATGTTTATGTGTGTAATGACAAAAAATACTTGAATACTCATTAAAATCATACGCTAAACATGTCCGTATCTAAATAGCCAATAAACAACTTGTCGACAAACAACTCCTAACATTCACTTCAACTTTACATATTAGTGTTATTTCTGTTATAATTACACTAATTAGTACTCACTTACAAATGCAGGAAGAGAGAAACAACTCTATAATACTGCCACTTAGAGAGAGAGACCATTATTTGTAAGTGTTAAATAATTTGTAAGGCTTAAGGGGAAGGTGTGTTTGAGGATTTAAGGAGAACATGTGTACTTATATTTTTAGTTTTTATTGTGGGCCTACTGTCAATCTTTCATTATTAGACCTCACGGAGCACAATGGCAATACTTAACAAATCAAATTGAGACAGGCTTTCTTTCTCTCTCCTAAACCTGGTGCCCGACAGGGCTCATATAGTTCTAAATTATAACCTATGAATAATCTTTTAACACGTATACTATGGATGCAATAAAATAGAGATCAGTATTCTGCGTAAATACATAATGTTTGACTTTTGACGGACAGTGTAGTAAAAGTTTCATTTTTACCCGTGGTAACGGTAGGTACCCTAGAAATACTGAATTATTAGTCACTTATTCTGTGTGTATAAATGTATTTCAATATACAAATAGATAATACATATAGTAACTTCTTGAGTTTTCTACTACGAATAGGTAACATTTAATTAATCCGATTGAAATAACTGTATTTTTCTGATTCTACACATATGAACTACCTAACATTAAGTAGGTATTCGAAGTCACGTACACCTATCAACGCAAGTTCCACCGTTATCACTATAATCTGTTTGTGAAATCTACGCAGGCACTGAATGGTGGACTGTACGCTGATTACGTTGCGTTTCACACGTCTTACATAAAGTATAATGGGCTATTCTTGGGCCAACATGGCCAATATAACTGTTCTTAAGTTTCATAGTCTCTTTAATGGTCTATGACAACTCATAAAAGGCCATTTAATATGTAACCTTTATGATTCACCGGTGTCCTATGCGCAAGATTATAACTGTCATTAGTTCTGAAACGACATAAATTAAGAACTTATATTTGTGTGAATTACAAATGGCTGCATAACAAAGTTATGAGTATTCGGGTTCAATTGATACAAGGGTAATTGAAACCTTTTATAGTTTAAAGGCATTGACATTATATTCGTATAAGATGACAGGTAGTGTTTTAAGCTCCATTTTATTTTCTTAAAACCTTGTTTGTACCTACTTATACATAATAACACAAAATAGATTGCGATACGCTATAAAATTCACCTACATCAACTCACTCACTAACTCATCATTTACATCTGACTCGTACGGAAAAATCTTGTAAATCGATAACATATTTAAGGTGAATCAAAATAATTCAGTCTCACGATAGTTATTATAAAAATATTTTAGGTATGTACCAGCCGTACGTATGAAGACGTATGAAGACTACAACAAAGATTGGCCACCCAACACCAACATTGGCCCGCGTATTTGCCCAACAATCTCCCACGCAAGTATTGGATAATGCGATTACTAAATACTTAAGTATCATACATAACGTAATGCATGGTTTTTGTAACCAATCGTCAACCGTTACTGGTTACTGGACGGTTGCAATTCACTTCTTGTATACTAAACTGTAGTTAAATTGAAATTAGTTTTAATTAAACTCATTTGTGTTGCGATATCGAGATATGGTAATAAGGAACTAAAAGTACTGAAAGATGGTAACATTTCAGTTTAATAACTATGACTTCATAATCTTTTGTTAAAAGATGGAACGGTTTACTCACGCGTTCTATCGGGATTGGACTATCGACTAGGTTTGGACCCATGCGGAGTCCTTAATCATGAGTTTTATATCATAATTGTTACTTATTTTATAATGCCGAGTAGTGTTTTCTTTGAAACACTCTCAGTAGCTACTATTTCGCTATTTTTTCGTTTTAACAACAGAAAAACTAACAAAAATATCTAACGTACCAATAAACTTAGTAACTTAAAAAATATTAAGTTAAAATTGTTTAAGACTAATTAATCTCAGAATAACTATGTATGTATTCTTAATTATGAAATTACAAATAGTAGGCATATAGCCCACAAATAGTTTTACTGTGTAGGCGTTTATAAAGTACTTAGTTCCACAAATCGTTTTACTCATAACAAGTATAATGGACATATTTGGACTCACGGTCATCAACCCCGGTAACTTGCCTTTGATAAAAATTCTGTCTAATATTTCAAGGAGTTGTTCGTTCAATTTTTTCCTACACATTATTTGTTTTTAATCTCCGCTTCGCATGTGCGTCTATTCGGCTAAAATACTCTTAATTGTTACGTATGAGAAGTTTCTTAAAGAGATAAATAGCCTTCTTGTACGTCATTTGACGTGTTGTAATATATGATAATTATAATATATGCGATCTGTGAGACATAAACCATAAGTAAAAGTGAATAACCACACGTTTTCCGCTTTCTTAATCCCGATACAGTTGCTTCGTATTGCACGTTGTTTCAATTATAGAGAAATTAACACTTCATTCCATTAACGTTCACTATTGATTCGAATGTTTAATCTGTTTGGTAATTTCGTTATTATTTATTTGTTTATTGCATAAGTGTAAGTTTCTCGAGTATTATTTCCCATTACGAAAGATTTAACCCCGCTAACGTGTTAGTTGTTAATCAGTTTTCTAAACCAAATGAAAATGAAAAATCATTGCAAAGAACTTTCAAGACAAAGATTCTTCATAATTCAGCGGATTTATTTGAACATCAGTATTTAACATTCGTACCTAAGTCAGGTGACAATATTATATATTAAAGTATTTTTTGATAGTAACTGTCGTGAGAATGATTCATTATTAAATGATGTAACGGTTTACTCACGCGTATTTATCGTTCGACTCGCGATCCCGCCGCGTCTGCTCATGATTAAGGACTCCGGTTGGGTCCGAAACTAGTCGGGCAACCCCGATAAATACGCGTGAGTAAACCGTTACATCATTTAATATTAAAGTATTTATAAAAAAAGTCATTAAAATGCTTGAAAATGTACCGGCATTTTCTTAACTTACCCATAATATTACTTCTTGCCAATTCATTCGTACGCATTCTGCGTTACTTTTACTATTAACGTTAAATCATTTAAACGCGTTTTATAATAATAGCATGTTAGACCAATGATTCTCTAACTAATAGTTTCATATCAGATCATTTGAAAGATGTAATTTATACACTTAATTATTGTTTATAGTAAGATCTTAATTATTCCGTCTCTTATATCAATAAATCAATTTTGTCTTTATAAGGCTTTATTTGCGTATATTTTAGTGGCAAATGGAAAACTAGCATATTGAAGTCAAATGGTAATGATAATAATAATTTAGAATACTATTTGTTTTTAAACGAGCCTGTCTTGAATTTAAAATTATTGTCGTGGAGGTTTAAAAATAAAAAGTAACCTAGATTAAGAACAAGAATTTATGGATCACAAAAATACTTGTCCTCTTCGGGGATCGAACCTGCGATATTCGCTCATACTCATCAGCTTGGTGGCCGACCACTAAAATCGTCAGTACAGAAGAAGACATCGTTTTTTTCTAATACGTTATGTAATAAAGTGACCTGACTCGACTGAACAACTCATAAACCTAAGCCGTCGATAATAAAGTTTAGTAAGTGACGTCACTACATAAGGAAGCCATATTTTCACCGTCCAACACGCATGAAAGTAATTATATCGGCGCACCCAAAAATACTTACAAATAACAACCGACGAAGTAATTCCATAGCCTCGTGTGACACTCTGTTCCATGTTAAATTAATAGTAAAAGTGGCATTAAGCAATGACTACATATTCGGAATGATAGACATTTTATTTGAATAATAACTATCGTGAGACTGATTCATTATTAAATGATATAACGGTTTACTCACGCGTCTTTATCGGGGTAGCCCGACTAGTTTGGACCCAACCGGAGTCCTTAATCATGAGCAGAAGCGGCGGGATCGCGAGTCGAAAGTTCGATAAATACGCGTGAGTAAACCGTTACATCATTTAATAACATTTTATATGAATTACTAAATAAAACATTATGTGGAATGTTTGAATTTCTGAAACATTAGATAAAAGGTAAGTAAAAAGGTCAGGATAGAGGCAACCGCAATACGCTAAAGAAATACTTTATGAAAAGCTATCAAACACCGTTTCAAGGATAGCAGAATAAGTTAAGGAATAAAAAAAAATGACTGCGTTAGACGAGTGGTACCTTAACGTCACTATTCCATTCAGGGCAAGCTTTTGTGTGATTAATGAATTATTGTCCAGAGTCTGAGTGAGTGAATGTTTATTCTTGTAGTAGTCGTTTTTCTATATACCCGTAGATAACGCTTGTTTTCCATAATATTGAATTTGTAAACTCAGTAGGTTATGGTTATTAAATTAAAAAACATTATGATCCCTTATGTTATTGTACGTATACTTATTTGGAATACAAAAAAAATACTAAAAGCGTAATTTGATATCAAAACACACATAACTCCTACATTACTCATCATGCAACAATTTGAGCGACCTTACAACACGTTTCAACGTCCCTTCAACAATAAGATGTCGCAACCAGTCTTCAGCACGAGTGACCCTAATTGATGTGGTTGTAACAAACTGAGGAGTTTGCTTCCATTTCTCACGGATTTTCTGGTAATCGTGGTATGTTGACTGAATTGTGGAGGTCGGATGGACAGTCGCTAGAATTCCAGCACACTGATTTAATTAAGATGGATTTTCCCGAGGCAAAAATGAGGAATAACTTACTGTCTTCAGGCCTAGCGAGAGTCCTAAAGATGCAGTCGAAATGGAAACTAGACAGATATTGGATACCTTCATCTGAATCTTAACAATAATTGTCAATTGATTGCTCTTATAGAGGAGTGGTTGAGATGACTACCCCGAGTCCACCGCGAGCGATCCCCGCACAGGAAAAGTTTTTGAGTGCTCTATTATGAGTCTAGGTGTTTTGTACATGGGAATTGAATTTTTGAATTCCCTGCGACACAAATTTTTAATGCCTTACTGCGGGAGTCATGTCTATTAAAAAAAACTTATACATATAAGTAAACTAGAATTAAAATGCGACTTTGCTAGTCGCTCTATTATTTTGGATTTTTGGAATGTACGACACGTATTCATAATTATATTTACAGCCTAAATGAAACTACGTAAATACATATGACGTATATACCTACGTTTAGCAAGAATGACGTCTACCATTGTTCTATAAAACCGGAGTTTTCAACTGTAACGACTTACTCATATTTAATAGCGATTGGAAGATCTTGATATTGCTGATGTTTTACCTGAAAACAAAAAACAGATTCGTTAGTAAAACAGATTACTTTAATGAAGTAAATACTAAGTGGTTTCAGTGATTCCCACTTTAAATTTTAAGCAACCTAAAACGTTTTAATTGTTAAAATTAAAGGAAGGTCGTAACATAATCGTAGAAGTGTAGATCAAAGTTCTGAATATTTTCTTCTCTTTTTATTTTAAATAAACATCGTAAATCTGTAACATTACTAGTCTCGAGACTTTGAAACAAAGTAAGCCCTAAATTACTAAGTAAAGAAAATGTTTTGTTTGAAAACATAAATTAATGAATTAAAATCAGTACCACAAGAACATATCTATACATCATATCTTTGAGCAAAATTCTTCAAGCGTTAAGCAAAATTAAAAAAGGGGCAGACGAACGGTTAAACGTACAAACATTAAAAACTTTAGGTAAGGAACCCTAAAGACCATTACAACTATCGTGAACCGTAACCTTTATCAATTCACAGATTCCACATAACCTTTACCCAGACATAAAGTCATAAAAAATCCACTATAATTACATAACACGTTTGCATTTAACATCAATAATAATGAATAACTTTACAAAAGCGGAACTGTAAGAACAAAGACTTGTCCTTGTGGAAACAAAGAATTGTTATAATTAAACTGCGTTGCTAAGTGTTACTGCTATTGACCGCGAAGATTAATACTCGTACATGTGGGTCTTGAGTTGGAGAAGGAAGACTGACTGTCTAACAGAGGAAGGGTAAAAAGGTTATATTAGTTATAGAATATGGACAAAAGAGGAGCTCGTGGCTAAGCTATAACCGCATAAGTGATTCGATCACAGGTTAAGCTATGCTTGACGCGGTTGGTCCGTAGATGGGCGACCATCTTTGTCATAACGAGTTCCTCCGTGTTTCGGAAGACACGTTAAATTGTGGGTCCCGGCTGTTATTCCTACATCTTTGACAGTCGTTACAGGTAGTCAGAAGCTTGAAAAAGTCTGACAGCCAGTCTAACCAAGGGGTATCGTGTTGCCCAGGTAACTGGGTTGAGGAGGTCAGATAGGCAGTCGCTCCTTGTAAAACACGGGTACTTAGCTGAAACCGGTTGGACTGGTAGCCGACCCCAACATAGTTGGGAAAAAGGCTAGGCCAATGAATATGGACAAAAGACGTAACGTATGCAAGCTTTGTTAAGGTAGATTTCCAGTCAGAAAGCTCCTGCTAATGCTAAAGCTTATAGTAATTGAAATAATAATAATGTCTTAATAATGTCTTCTTTAAAATTATCCATGTCTAGGCTGTTTGCTAGCCTTATATTGGTTTTGTATTCGACTAAAAACTGCATTTTGTATAAAACCTAAGAGACTTGTGGCTGTTAATATAAATGTTGAAAAGACCTGCGAAGTTAAATAAATTGAAAATAGATATTCCTTAAATCCCTTCGTCATTTGCTGATAGAAAAATAATTTAAAACAATGCAGTACCTATACTTAAAAAGACAGTGGTATTAACATCTTATATTTACTAACATATTGCTTTCAGCGTAAAATACTTAATAAGGAGCGCTACTGAGATCGTTGTTTCGAAGCAAAGAAAATACGTGATGAGATTATCGTACACTCTCTCTTGATGAGTTTTAGTTGTAATACTTGTAATCCGTGATACAAGTGCCTAAACTACATGAATTTAATCAAGTTTATTCAAGGCTTCAAATCTGAATTTTATACATCACTAGTTTTAAAAGCAATGTCTGAAAGCTTGTGAAACATGTTCGATAAAATTCTCTAAGAAAGCATGTTTAAAACTAGACCTGTTTGGCCAAGATCGGTTAATTTGTTTAACCTTCTTTAATTAAACAAACAGAAACTTAACAATTAACCCTACAGTACTCAGTACTTAATCCAAAACTTTTACAAAGATTACAGCATCCAGTACCATCTAGTCACGATCTGTAACTAACTGTTCGTTGTAATCAGGAGTCGTGCTGGGAATAAGCTTATCTGACAATCGTTGCGTTAACCGACAGTCTAACAGAAAACTGTTATTTCATTTGGGAGATGGCAAAAACGCGCTTTTGTAACCTCTTATGTCATTGTTCATAGTGTCCTAGATCTTTGAGATGTAACTCTTTCGACCATGTTTTACTTTTATCTTAATACAAAGATTTATCTGGTAATTTGAACTGGTTTTGAGTGATGTTATCGACGTAATCTTTTTTTGCAATGTTTGCTGTAAAATTGCGTGATTAAATACCCGAAATATTTCAGTATATGTATTCATTTGACTAAATCATTGAGTGTCAAATGAGGTACAAATATAGCATTATGATTATGCAGTAGCATATTACGTGTTAATTTCCCGTTTTCTTAATGGCATTATAAGAAAAACTATAAGACTAGAGTTAAAGTTATAAAGAGGTATTTCTAAAGCGAGTTGGAAATGAGGATGATATTAATATTTTATGAGACATAATCGAACAAGCATTAAATATACCCATTGAAGGCGTTGAGATCCATGAGACCTATTAGGCCCGATGCCTGCCGTGCCAGCGGGATTGTCCGAAAATGTAACCGAGGTACAAAAAGGGCAAAGGAAAGAGCATTGGTATGCTTAGTCAGCAAAGTCTGACACTCCCACTTAACACAAACGCAAGAAAACTTTTAAATATGAAAGAGTCTAAAATACCCCCAGTCTACTTTAACGAAGTTTTCTTCTAACAGTGTAGCTTTGATAAGCAGTCTGCGTCATTTCATATCAGCCACGTGTTACATTCGTCCCTCGTATCTCAATCATTAGGCGGTGATCGATATCCTTATCAGAAAGCAAACTGAACAATACGCCTCGATGTATACTAACAAACCATTGTATGGCTGGGAACTCGCATCTGGGGAACTTATGTAGCCCAGGCCTTGGAAATTAAATGAAAATGAAGTGCATCGTGGAAAAAAGCGATTTGTAAGTTTTGGATCCATTATGGAACCAGCCGAGTCAAATAAAAATTACTGAGCCAAACTTGATGACATTTTTATGGGACCACATGACAGCCTTTCACATGATAAAGGAATCAACTAAATCGGTCATCCAGTCCGAAGTTCTAAGGTAACAAATAAAGAAAAAATATACATACTGGCGAATTGAAAACCTTTTTAAAGTCTGTAGAAAATGTATTATAACCATTTACCCAAATCAGACCAAAGGTTTAAAATGTATAGTAAAAAAATAAATAGATATAGATAGAGAATAGAGATTAAACAATTTTAAATAAACAGATTTACTAATTGCACGAGTTTTCAATTGCATTTTTCATCACGTTCAATACACCCAAATCAGAACGCAACAGCCATGAACTGTAACTCATTAATTTGTTATTATTTATAATTCTTGAGTAGTAACTCTGCACTCGGTCGAAGGATATGAGCTCATATTGTTTTGCAAAGGTTACGGGCCTGTCAATATTTACAAATTACTCCAATGTTTGGGACAAACATCGGTAGCTTGGTTTAATTACAAACTTAACGAATCTTATTGGTGACAACCTCCTCCTCCTCAGCTGTAACGTACGTAAAATGGAACACCTTATAGCATCAGAGTATCTAAAAGCGAATTTTTATTGATCTTTATTACTTTATATTGCTACGGCTTAACACGAAAATGCTTATATTTCTCAACCCACTTCAAAAATGAGGAGGTCCTAAATTATTCTTACAACTTCGGTCTAGATGAACTTATTTTTTTTTTTAACGTGAAACAGCTGAGTCAGCTATAAAAATATCATAAAATTGGTTTAAAGTACGTGTATGTAGTATATACATACTTTGATACTTTTACCTATTTAAAAGGAAAAGGTTAAATGATGCCGCGATTTCTAAAGTAATCTCTACCAAATATGGACAACAAAAATTTAAAGGTAAGTGATATTATAGCAAAAGCCGGAAAGATGAGATAACCAGTAAGGTTGAGTAAAATGAAGGGCTTGACGCAAAAAGAGCAAATCAAAAGACGCCAGTAGGTCTTCGGTGGCATATCAAATTCCAAAAGCATCTCGTTCGTTTTATATTATCAAGTAATATTCATGGTCTTATTAAGAGTGTTAAAGCATTTTTTGTTTTGTTAAGGATGATTGCGGATACTTAAAATACTTTAAGGAGTATCCATAATCCGAATGAATATCAGTGTAAGCCTCAGTATTTATACGCTTTTTAAAATATGCAAATTTTGCAACATTTTGAGTTCATATTAATTTTCTTTTTGATTAACGTGATAATTTATATAATTTAACTAGCTGTTGCCCGCGACTTCGGCCGCGTGGTTAGAAGATGTAAGCTAGGAATTTTTAAGCGGAAGCCCTCGAAGATGAATAATTTTCCCTGCTTTTCCACATTTTCCATTGTATCTTGGCTCCTTTTAGTCACAGCGGCATAGTATATAGCCTAAAACCTTCCTCGGTGAATGTTCTATTCAACACAAAAAGATTTTTTCAATTTAAACCAGTAGTTCCTGAGATTAGCGCGTTCAAACAAACAAACTCTTCAGCTTTATATATTTAGTATAGATTTAGAAGTATAGATTTCTTACATTATGATAACTTCACGAGGATATCTATACTTTAACCATGCAAGGTATAATTCACAGAATAGTCCAAGGAAACTTATACTGGCCGGATAAGAAAGCCCGGGCTGTATGGGCGTAATGCCAGTTTCTAGATAAACGCTTCATTAACTGCATTTTAAAAGTAAAACGATTCAACGAAAGCTTCGGAACTAATTGACGTTTCTTTGTAGTGTAGTTATGTGGAAGTATCCGTTAGATTTATCGGTAATGACTCGAAAATGGTAATAACCTCTTTTGATTAGACCTAACTTCGGAAAATAGGGGTAATAATGGGTATAAAAATAAAAAATCTCATTAGTACCTCAGTTAGATAACTGAAAAGTATGAGACACGTATTTTTTTCCTTTTTCAGAAAAACTAGAATTGACCAAGATTAACTGCTTAAAAGTTTAGGAGAGGGGGCTAATGACGTAACGATATGGTAAAATTTATACTCAATCGTGAAGTCACGCGTAAGTTTCATTCACTGTAATTTGGTCAATTTATGTTTGCGGGACAAATTAAAAAAATACGTATCCATTATTATCCAAGAAACTACAAGACGGGCACTGCAAAAATAAATTGTCATCATCCCTATTCTATGATGATAATATATATTGTCAAACTTCAGTGTAGAAGAATTTCTAGAGACATTTGACTATACGGATAGCCGAGTGGTTGAGGTCATCACGGCAAACCCACAGTACGCGCTGTGTCGCGGTTTCGATACCCGCGGAGGACAAGTTGTCTGTCTGTATTGTTCTGAGTCTGGGTGTCTTTTTGAATGTGATTGTATGTTTGTGACACATGGATCGAAATTCCTTAGAGCGGGAGTCGTTTTTTTTAAAGAAAGAGCGAAGCGGTCGGATTGCGTTATGTAAAATTCGTTGGATATTATCTTATAAATAGTGTTAATATCCTTTTCCAACACGCCAAATGGTGTCTTAAATACCACAAGCCGTGGAAGCGAATACTTTAATTCTAGAAGCGATAGCTTTTATCCCTGCCTAACATTTTTCCCTATCTTATAACTAATAACAGCTGTCTTTTCAGTATCTAATTAATCTTTCACAGGTCCCATAGCAGTGGCACTTGACGGAACTCACACAGCACTTACACAATGATGGATGGCCAGACTTGTAGTTCACATAGCCTTAATGTTAGCTATGGCGTAATGAAGAAACAATGTTAATTAGTTCCTGCACTCTTAATTACCTACATGTATTTCCACATCAGTATTTTAGCTAAATTAGTGAAGGAGTTATACAATTCCCTTTATTATCAGTTTATTGGGTAATGATGAGCAAGTTTGGTGAAGCTAGGAGATATATAAGGAACTAGAAAATATGGAACAGTAGGGATGTATTGCAAAATACAATGCAGCATTTTTTTATATGTGATGGAACAAAGTTTTCTCAAGCGAATTTTTGTAACAATGTAACTTGTTAACAGATTCGTAATGATTTAAATCTATTTTAATAAAGACTTTGAACTAGTTTCAGAGACTAAAAAGTTAATCTGCCAAATTGGTCTTTCCATCAAGTTACATGTTAGATATATTTAATTACACTAATTTATTTAAAGAGGGGTAGGTGAGTAAAATAGCTCAATGAAAGCAAATTCTATTATCTTTTTCATCTTTTCTAAAATTCTGGTTCACAGTCCGTTTCAACCCACATATTAATTCAGTTATCTGCACTTGTTCCTGTGACTACATACATATACATTGCACAGCTACTGCAAGCCGAGTGTTTACGTAACTGTTTGACCAATATCTTATTACGGACATTGCCGTATCGGGTGACGGCAGCGTGTCTTAGTATCTCAGGGTGTATTACATTGAGAACTAATTATGTCATGTGTCGTATTGATCTAGGAAGTGATTGATTTGATCTTCTTCACATGATGGATAGCGTAATAGTATTTGGTGTAGTTTGTCGCAGTTTTTTTCTGATCTAAATAGTGTGATGAGTAAATTCGTTTGCTGATAGTTTTATTGTTAAATAATAAATATAAAGACCTTAACAACAGCAAGGTGAAAGCGAAAGGAAGCTTAATAAAAAATCCGTATAATAAACAAATATCGTTTACCCAGTGCTAAGGATAATGGTCTGGTCTGGTCATCCACCGACACAAAAACGCGAATGACGTAGCACAGCGGTTGAGGCTTAGCTAGTAAATCTGATACTTCCCACTTCCTAACGCGAGGAGATGGATGTCTAGGAGGATTCCCTTGCTTAACAAAAGAAAAAGGGAAAATAAAACATAGAACCTTGAGGAATTTGTGCCCAACTGAAAGACAGACGATTTGTGAACTGAACACAACAGCATGAAAAATATAAATGTAAGCATTTTGATAACTCTTAGATCCATTGTAGATTTTTAGAATGATTCCATAATTAATTTATTGATGCAACAAAGGTTTCGGACCTAAACGGAGTCCTTAATCATGAGCTTATGCGGTAGCGACTCAAACTGCATCATTTTTACTAAATAGTTGTGTCTTGTTCATTTGCATGCCAATCCTTACCTGCATACAACACTCGTTAATTACAAAAACGAACCGTTTGATTAGATTATCGGTTTTATTTTCACCGTTTGTTTTTATTGCCCGCACGTGCTGAAAACACTTTCCAATCCATCGACGTTTTTATTCAGAGATTGATACAAAGAAATACAACAAAATAGTGATGTTCAAACATTGCAAGTAAATATTTATAAGAACCTGTTTCCGTGCCGTTTCCTTGCGTGATGTATAAGGGTTTATTTTTATTTTTCAAATCCTGTACCTACGTATTTGGCGTGTAATAAATAATTATCTATCTACTTTTGAGGTTAAAGCAAAAAAATAAACAGAAAATTATATTGAATAGAGAAGGTATCTATATTTTCAAAATAATGGTCTAAATCCCTATATATTCTGACTTTAAAGAAAAAAATTAGAATATTAAATAATATATAAAGTTTTGCAATTTTCAACGGTCACCGTAAATGAAGTTTCAGTTTAATAGAGTTTTAACCCTAAATTCACTTTATTACCAAATTTTATTTCTGTCTCGTAGCATAAAAGAAGGCATATAATATACTTTGGCATGTTTTAGCATATTTTATTAGTGTATTTTAACACTGCCGCATACTGCATAGGTAGAGTTACGCTAGCTATAGCAAGATTTACGAAACTTAGCTTTATGGCAAAACATTTATGGATAATTATATTGAGCATAACGATTATCATGCTGAAATGTGCAAATACATTTAATGCTTATCCTATCCTATTAATAACCTAACCCTCACAAAAAAAAATCACCATTTTCTCCCTTCAAAAACCTCTACCAAGTAAAATATTAGCTTTACGAAGTCCTCTTAAATCTTCAATACTAAGTTACAAACTATAATCAAATTCGAAGTGTCAAATCAATATCTGCAATACACATTAATCAAACTCTCGGAAATTAATCGAATATTGCCCAAGTTTTATCGACAAGTAAATCAGTTTTACACTCAATTTCAACATCTTAGCACAATTTGCGAAATTTAAATTATCAGTCAAGATTCATCAAAATTGTTTTAGTATTTTTGAGTATATCGTAATGCTATGATAGATTATAAGCTATTTGTTTTTAAAGAATATGTTCTAAAAACATTTACTTTTCATGATCTTTCAGGTTTGTAAACAAATTTTGTTGTGCCTGAATGTAATTTTATCAATAGCAAGTAGACATATTATATCTTTAGAATTATGAAATAATGTTAATCAGTTGTACTAATTGCAGAATCTTTACTTAGTTCGAGACAAGATGGTGTTGCGTGGTGATTGTCCAATATTTTTATACAAGAAAATTAACAAAAAGCTCTACCACCTTCGACTTTTACTTTGAAGCAACAAATCGCCAATACCTATTATATGTACCTAGTATAGTGCCATTTTATGTTCCCATAAGGTTATGTAACATAATATTTACATAAGTGTATCGATAATCGTCACTCAGTGTACGACATTGGCAATGGTATTATAATCCAAAGTTTATGACGTTCATGTAACTTGAGAACCGAGATATAATCCATACGAATTATTTGTGAGGGTGCTCTGATCAACCTGGAAGGTTGATACTTCTTTCTGACTGCGAATACTTGATATTTTTTAATTTCGTTGCGTGGTTCAAGAAATTCAATTGTCTCTGTTGACAACGACGAGCTTAAGTGGACTTTTTGGTTACTATTGCTCTCCGTATCCATAAAAAAATAGTACTCGAAAGTAAATCATACTAATCGTTCTGTTAACAATAAATTAATAGAATAAAATCTCTCATCTTAAAAATAAGAACATAGTCCAGAAAAGCAGCTAAATGCTACAAAAACTTGTCCTATATCATTTCTTAAAACATTAATTAAATTACAAAACAACTTTAATAGACATTTCTGGTCCGAAAAATAGACGATATTGTGTTTAAATCTCTTCTTTTCGGATACACCGCAAATTGCAGAAAGCGAGAAAGCTTTATCACTCATGATCATTAAGACCCACATCACACATCACGATCTCCAATCCAACAAGAACAATGGATCATTGAGGCTTCTCACCTTCCCTTGGCCCTCAAACTAAATGTTAGTAAAACGCACTCTAATGTGTTATACAGCCTGTAGTTATGTAGGTTAACGTTGAGAACGCGGTGACTCGACGCCATAGCGCGTGTTTTTTGTGACACTATAACAACGTAGACACAGAAGGTTTGCTTCGATCAATATCTTTTTTAAACGACTCCCGCTTTAAGATGTCTCGTAGGGGGTTGTAGAAACAGTTCTTTCACCTGGACAAAGACTCAGGACAAGCATTTGTTATTCACAGAAAATATGCTTGTTCTACGGGGACAGTGGTTTCTTAACCACTACGGCTCCACCACCCGGCTATCCGTGCAGTCTTGTAGAGTTTACTTTAATATGCAGATATGAATGAGAAAGAAGTGCAGTTTGGTTAATAATTATGTACCTATCTCTCTTACACTAAGGAGTGGAAGTTTTAGCAAAATAAGGACGCTTGAATATTGCCAAGTTATAGACTATTCTTTGTTAATTGTTTTACGATATATTTACACAGGTTATCAAAGTGATTAACTGTACAATGAGCTTCATCAGATAGTGAGTTAAATTGTGTCCTGATTACGAACAGAATTATAAATCGGAGGTAAATAATGTCCTTTCTACAAGGAGGCACTCGGCAACTCTCCAAAACTGCCCATCATTAGCATAACTTAACCTTCTGATTTACCTGCATATTGAGCCAAGAATCTAGTATTTACTATAAGGCCTTAAACCACTTTATTACCGAGGTACTGTCACGTAGGATATTGACTTCCCAACGTGTTTTTTTTTAATCTAAAGGATACAAAACATGTTTCAAACGTCCGTTAGCTGTCCAACTGTATTCGGAACTCAATTTATTTTTTGTTTAAGGAAATTATACTTTAAAGTGTGTTAGTATTTGATTGCAGTTGTAGTTGGACTAATGTAATTCAATACAGCAATGTATATGTATAAAATGATCAATCTATATAAATAAAAATGAATGCACGGATAGCCGAGTGGTTGACGCCACTACGCCAAAGAAACAGAGCGCGACATGTCGCGGGTTCGATCCCCGCGTAGGACAAGCACTTGTGGAATCCATTAGTGCTTATCCTGAGTCTGGGTGTCTATTTTTTAATGTTTGTGAAAATCCCCGCGAAGATTAAATTCCTTAGAATTAAGTTTAGAAAAAAGAAAATAATATTGGTAAGCGCATACCTCAAAAATGGATGGACCAATTCGGCAAGTTATTTTAAGTATGTTTATTAATAAAATAATATTTTTAATAATATTTATTAAATGGTCTCCACCACTTTTTTATTATTTATTAATAATAATAGAATAGTGGTGGGGACAGAAATCTGATGGGATGCTATGCTGTATGTTACGCCGGACTGCGATAAGCTGAGTTGTTCGAGAGCCACAACTGAATAAATCAACAGTAAACAAGTATACAAAACAAGTGAATGGTGTAACTTCTGATAAATGTTTCCTTCTCAAACGGCGAATATAATTAACTTGTGGAAGGAGCTATTAATTCCGATTTCTTGCGATTAATATAATAAATACCTAGTAATAACACCAGCATGAACACTCGACCGCACAGCTGTAACAACACCGGTATTTACATCACCCTTATTCCTATAGCCACAAGGGTGATCTTCGCAATTAATTGTTTCATATCCTTGTGGTTTACTGTACTTAATATTGTCAATAGTTAGCCTATATCTTACACGTGTTTAATAACATTTAACAAGATAAATGCCACGACAATTATATGTAAATTGGAGTAGTACCAGCATTCCTTGTGAGTGTTCTGGCAAGTGAAGGGCTGGCATTTATTGCCAGTGAGTGGTCACTCCTGACCTATTCTTGTGTTTAATGAGCGAACGTCCCAGTGTGAGTCATGAGTAAAAGGCATTAAGTCCTTAGTCTTCGGGAGTAATTGGCTTTAGGTAGTGCAAAAAGGTTTTACACTTAGGGCAGTGGACATTCACATTATCTCCTGAAGCATCATGCATTAGAAGAAAATGTATTTGATTATTTGTTACGTTCCAAATTAATTGAAATAGGTGTCATTGTCAAAGAGAATGCAAGACAAATGGAAAACGACAAGACGTTATTGAACGTCTCTTAGCTGACGGCGGTAATACAAATAAAACGGACAGTAATTATATACGAGAGAAAAATAGCTTCCTCAAGGACGACCCTCCAAATAGTTACAATTACATTCAAAACAATAACATAAATGTGACAGTTTCTGCCCCCCTTCATTACATAATTAGATCACAGCGACCTGCGCGGGCGCAACGCTCTTTGTTTATTCACAACCCATTCTACAAATGATGACGAAGAATGTTTTGACGCAACAAATATTAAAGACGTTCCTATAGGCTCTATTACAATAGACATAATGGTGATATTTGAATGACAAAGTTTTAAACTTGACAAGACAATGAATGAAACTGGAACAAGCGAAAGTGATCAAGTAACAAGAAAATTGAGACGGATTTTCGAAATCAGCTCAATTTTGTTAGAGAAGAGTCTACAATGGAAGGTCGGTACACTTGTTCATATGTATCTTCAAGATAGCAACAGAGGAAGATAAAATAGATACAATTGTTTTCATCTGTAATACCTCAACTTTAAGAAATAATTGACTTTGTTCTAGAAATTTAAAGAATGCAAGTGTCAAAAATATAAGGCAATCTGAATGACGCTGTGGGGACAAGGGAAATGTCTGAAGAGGATCAAAAACCCAAAAGAAGCCGTGTAACCCGTGCAGGGCAACAATACTTCGTTTTATTAATATTATAAACGGGAAAGTTTGTATGTATGGGCGTTTGTTCATCTATACTCCTATACTAATATATAAAGCTGAAGAGTTTGTTTGAACGCGCTAATCTCAGGAACTACTGGTCCAAATTGAAAAAATCTTTTTGTGTTGAATAGACCATTCATCGAGAAAGGCTTTAGGCTATAAACCATCACGCTGCGACTAATAGGAGCGAAGATACAATTGGATGGAAAAAACTCTAATACTTAACCAAAACACATAATTTTGTGAGATGTAGACCATTTTAAATACTTTCTCAACTGTTTGTGTTGAGACTTACAATGCCACAGCCAGATAATGACCGCTAATACTTTAACAACTCTTTCAAATCTAAGGTTAACTTTTGAATAGCTTAAGAAATCGTGGGAACTGTCGTAAAGATTCTTAGACTTGAAACTAGTGGCATTGTACATTTGTAATAATTAAACATAAACTGCAAACTTTTAAAGAATAAGCTTCATAATTATCTAGACTGTGAGTAAAATAAGAAAATTGTTTTGTTATATTATCAAAAGGCCACCTAAAATCTTCTGATATAGGTAAGCACAGCACAAAATAATTCCTATTAAAAGAGATGTACATATTGTCTGAAATAACATCTTTATTGAAAAACAGACAACCTCAACATCGTCACAATAAGTTATTTTTTATATCAATTTAATATACTTCATTACTGCATATTACTTATCATCTAAATACAAATACACTACCTCAAAGGCGTACTAACTACACAACGCCCATGACATCATCAAGGATTTCCAACGTTCTAAATTAAATTGAGAACGAGCCAAACAATTCTTACACACAATAAAATCCGCCAGAATACTATCCCACATACATCCATATGGGTACAACACACCTTTTTTGCAAGTCGGGTAAACAACCTGAGCATGAGTCACCACAGAACGTGGGGCCAGTTTCGCACATTAATTTGGCAGAACCAGGTCATACTCCAATCGACTTGACCGTTATTTATTAGAATATTAGCGGTTCGTTTCGTTTTTCTATACTTTTTGATATGCGTTTAATGCGATTTTGTAGAATAATGTACTGACGGTTTTGCTCGGGCAGTCCCGGGTCAGACCTGATTTTATACTTTTAAACGATCAAGTCAAGATCAAAGAAGGAGAAGTGTGAAAATTTTCGCACAGAAACTATACGGATTTATTTTGGGCAAGACAATGGCATGAATAAAATGGCAATCTGTTGGTTTTAAATTTTGTATTTTAAGCACTGTGGACTTCAGAAAACACATAGATTTTCTCAAACTTTGTCTCATTTGAGTGTTTATGATATTTTTACTTCTAGATAAATCTAAGTGAAAACATGTATGGTCAAAACAGCTATTACAAAATAGGCCTTATAGAAACCCACCCACATGACCGCTTGAGGCAACGATTAACCTTGTAACTGCCCGGAAGCTCAAATTAAGTGATTGATCTCCTCTTTCGATGTAAACTGTTTGCTAATAGTGTGAAAAACTTTGATCCTCTCAATACTTTTTTAGTAAAAATAAGTATAAATTAATTAATTAATCCAGTTATTATAATACCTTTAAAAGAAAGTGTCTACTTCACAACTTTAACTACAGAAAAAATCTTTAGATGCTAGACAAAATAAATCTAAACGAAAAAATAAGGTTTAAAATAATGGGAATAATTTTAACACAGACAAATTATAACAATTACAAATTCCTACTAAAAACTGCACATTTCTATAACAAGAACATTTTATCCAAACCGGTTCGCAATCACGATTGAGTAACAAAAACTTTCATATGAATTCGAGTGGGAAATAGCTGGCTAGAACAAAAATACAGTACTAGTACAGACATACCGATGTTTCTAGCCAATCCGTAAGTACAATACGCCGGTCGACAAAATCGAAAGTCTAATTCATGTTACTCACGCGATAATTGCAAGCAAGTGTACTGGTAACTGGATATTGTGGAAAAATACAGTCTGGGGTAAATGCCGTCATTTGAGGTTTTTGGATGTATTTATGTATACGTATGTATATATTTTGGATGTCTATCACACTAGAAGGTGCTTAGTAAGTTTGAAGTGTGGTGTTCGTATGTGGAATGATGGTTTTGCAGCTCTTGAAGAAGGATTGTTATGATTGCTTTTGTCCACAGCCGTTTGAGTCCTGTTAGGGGTAGTGATCTCTTAGATGTTGTTGTATTTTTCAGTTTGAAATGTAAAGGTTTTATGAATGAATACAGGTACTACATAAAGTTTGGCGAAAATAATGAGTGATCTAAGCGCATTGATCCAAATTCATTTCATAAGATACCTATCAATTTTCATTTTACTTCTCAATACGAAAGTACCTACCTTTAAATAAGTTGCAAAAGCTAATATTAATTTACCGAAAACTTTTATCAAAAAGATGAAATTTAGACGGTTCTAAAAGATAACTAGATTAAAATAATACACGAACAGCTATATTCATACTCAAAACATGGTATGAGAATATAAAAGGACAAACAGAATTCTATACGGATTGCTTAGCACTAGATCGTCCAGAAATGGCAAAGCTATGTGTGCCACCACACCCACACCAGAAATCCCACAAAGATATCTATGACAAATCCCAAAGCAATATTTTTGCACACTTTATTTAGATCCTTAACTTTTTTAGGGGTCCGTATTCCGTTCTTATTGCAGTTCGTGTACGTTGTAACTTTCTATTATATAATACTAGAAAATAAATACATTAACATGTGTAAAAACCTTTTAGAGGCTTAAAAGAACACAGTGCTGTCTGTTCGTCTGTCACTAAGCTGTATCTCATAAATCATGATTGCTAGATAGTTATTTGAGAATTTAAATCACTTATGATACTCTTTGGCCGTTATAGCAACAAATAATAAAATTAAAAACAAGGAATGATAACAAATTTGATGTTGATCTTTTTGTTTTGCTACTTGATTTCTTCAGCCTATTTGTACGGAACCCGAGTTCGCTAATCCCACTCGCACTTGGCTTGTTTACTTATTAGCACTTACGTTATATAAATAAAGTTTTAAAGCAGTTTCCAATGATGATCTCACGCTGAAGAGTCCTGCATGCACGTTTACTCAAGATCAGATTAGTCATAAATAAAACCAGTTTTGTATTAGCGCGTTAGCCTTCTTTGCTGTTGCTACACCCTTTGTTAGTAATCCTTTAGAATATAATTATATTCAATAGTTTTTACATTTAGCAAATGCGTCGAAGCCGTAATCTCGCCGGCTCATTTTTATAAAACATTTTTTTCTAGCAAGCCACTCAAATTTTTTTTATCAACACATGACGATTTAAATTTAAAAGAAAATTACATATTTTGTATTCCAACTTTAAGTGCTTTACCTTAACTCAAACTTCTTCTGAAGTTATATGAAGACTAAAAGGGCAGTGGAATTTAACAACAACAAATAAACCACTTTGTTCAATAAAAACAATAAAATAAATATTCAAGTATACTTCCTAAAGTGTAAGGAAGGCTTCACAGATCTCTGAATCATAACTCAAAGGCTACAGTTCTCACGGATGTGTATGATGTCATACAAACCGCATCATGCACATGAGTGGTCTGGGGGTGTTCTGATATGACATAATATTGTACTTTACTAACCATGTAACTTTGGATCTGAAGGTAATTTAATGAATGAAGACCATTAGGGCTCACGCCTGCCGAGGCAACGGGATTGTCTGAAAGGGTGCTCAACCCAAAATGGAGGGAGTCATTTGATGATGTCCCATCCGGAGAAAAAGGTTATTTGAATAATGGAAACAGTGTTGAAACAATTCAGATTAAATAAGAGCTAATCAAAAACCTTAGCTTACCCAATACTAAATATTTTTGCTTCCATAATGTAGTTTCAGGTGGTCATCCGTTGACTTAAAAATGGTTGATCGGAATGGATGCGAAAGGCGGTGGACGGGGTGAACATATTTTAGGGATATCAAATGTTGTTATCTACTTGTTTTTTATTCGTTAGCTTTTGCTTCAATGTGTGTCATAACAATAAACATGTGGGAAAAAACAATTTGTACAGACATGGTAATTCTGTAAGTGAACGACGTAGTCTCATTGACGCCACAGTCACTGTAAGGATGTTTCATCTATTTTCACGATTATATTTAATAACTAACATCATCATCGGCCTAGCCTTTTCCCAACTATGTTGTGGTCGGCTTCCAGTCTAACCGGTTTCAGCTAAGTACCAGTGTTTTACAAGGAGCGACTGCCTATCTGACCTCCTCAACCCAGTTACCTGGGCAACACGATACCCCTTGGTTAGACTGGTTGTCAGACTTTTCAAGCTTCTGACTACCTGTAACGACTGTCAAAGATGTAGGAATAACAGCCGGGACCCACAATTTAACGTGCCTTCCGAAACACGGAGGAACTCGTTAAGACGAACATGGTCACCCATCTACGGACTAACCGCGTCAAGCATAGCTTAGCCTGTGATCGATTCACTTATGCGGTTATAGCTTAGCCACGAGCTCTTCAATACTTCATTCTAACAAAAACTTATTTCTTACTGCAAAAGCTAGCTCTCAAAAGTCTAAAAAAAAACCGAAATACATTTAAGTTACCGAAAAAAACCGAATGATATTACTTAAAACATGAAACTAAGTATAAAACGCCATTAAAATTAATGAACTCGGTTATGCTTACGTCACTCGCGAACCTTGAGCCACAGCCTTGCACGTATTACTAAAAGTATTATAATACTGAGCCAATCAACACTTTACTTACATTTTGCAACTGTACATGAAGTATATTTTATATTGTAATTAGTATGGCTTTGTATTAAAGAAGTCTGTTCATCTTATTACTAGCTGTTGCTCGCGACTTCGTCCGCGTGGTTAGGAGATATAAGTTAGGAATTTTTGAACGGAAGCCCTCGAAGATGAATATTTTTAACTGTTTTTGCCACATTTTACATTGTATCTTCGCTCCTATTAGTCGCAGCGTGATAGTATATCGCCTAAAACCTTCCTCGATGAATGGCCTATTCAACACACTCAATATTTTCATATTGAACCAGTAGTTTCTGAGATTAGCGCGTTCAAACAAACAAACTCTTCAGCTTTATATATTAGTATAGATATAGATTAAGTTTATTATGAGGAGTGAAGTGGAAGCTCCCGCTTAGTGCATTATGAATTGCTATGCATTGCTGACTAAATGCGGCAGACGTTACTCGGCGGGTCAGGTTTATGCAGTGAGTGTCTGACACTACCCGCTTCCTCCCCAGAAGAGTGAGTATCCATCAGGATTCCAACGCCTAAACAAAAAAAGGGTGTTCTCGTATAGAAAGAGAAGGGCTATTCCGGTAACCACCCGTTTGCTGGCTTGTTTGGCGATCTAGGTTTTTCAATATCAGATCCTCAATTTGTATAATATATTCTTTGTATTATTATTTTTGGAGTAGATTTGATTGCCTCCGAAGCCCTTATTTTGAAAAAACTTTTGTTCTTTTGCGATTTCTAGCCATTAATGCACTCCGCATATACACATCTATAAAAATAACAAAGCTGGAAATTTAACTCCGAAAATGTTTTCATCCTGTTAGTCTAAGCTCGACACTACATTACTCTTATATCAGTCCCAATAAACATGGTCACCTCAGAATTCTTTTTATATACATAAATAATAACTGTACAAGTTTCAAAAACTTGTTAGGCAAGATAATTTAATCAGCTAACAATATCAAAAATATCAATAGGCATTACGTAAACTGTATTGGACATCATTGCAAAACATTGAACGTCATCAAAAGAGTCAAATTGCAATAATTGTAATAATTTCAACATTTGGCACCGAGTATAATGATCAGTACTTTTAAAAGTGTTGTATGGTAAATTATGTATTAAGTATGCCTTGAAAAGACTATTTCAAAATTATACTTAATTTAGAATTGTTTGACTTGAATATACCTTATTCATGATTACTTGATTGACATTGTATGAATTGAATTGCCTCAAATAAAAAAATAGATGTCAGACCTTTTTTTCGATTGGCGATCGATTTAAAACGATTAAAAACAAACAATTTCATCCTTAGAAGTCTGTGTAAAACTACGAAAATATTTTTAAAACAATCTAACTCCCATAAAAGCGCTTGCCCTAAGCGGGGATCGAATACACAACACGTCGCGCTCGTCGACCTATACCACTCGCCTACCCGTAACAAAAACTCTGCAATGGCTTTGCTTTTCTTGAATTTTCATATCTCTACAATAGCAGCTGTAGTCTTTCTTATAAAACCCCTTTACTGAGACACACGTAATTTAATATAACATAAAAATAAATGAACACTATTTAGATCTAAACACACATGTTTATTAACAGTCACGTTCGTCTTTCATATCGGCATCACGTTCTGCAGGCAGCTATTGCTACACTTATTAGGCAAATAAGCTATGAATCTAAGCATACAGTATAAATAACGTTAACATACTTTCAAGTATTACCATCTCTTGTTGTCGGTCCTTCTGTATGAAGACCATCGACAGTTCGTCTATAAAAGATCGCTTTTAACTATAAGCCCATGGTATCAAGGAACTGTATATCATTGTTCAATCCTGTACACATGTTGTGAGCAATGAAGAATAAATAGTAGTAGAATTGTAGATAGTCTTTTATTGATCACTAGCTGTTGCCCGCGACTTCGTCCCCGTGGGTAGAAGATATAAGTTATGATTTAAATATACCTGCCCGGTTTTTTTCACATTTTCCATTGTATCTTAGCTCCTATTAGTCGCAGCGTGACGGTTTATAGCCTAAAGCCTTCCTCGATGAATGGTCTATTCAACACAAAAATATTTTTTCAATTTGGACCTTAGTTCCTGAGATTAGCGCGTTCAAACAAACAAACTCTTCAGCTTTATATATTAGTATAGATATAGATTTGCGGAACCAAAAAATGCTTGTCCTATCCGAGGTTTGAACTCGCGCCACGTCGCGCACAGTATGTTTTGCGTCTTAACCTATACCGCTGCGCTACCTGTACAGTCAAATATTTTAATCATTTTTTTTTTATAAATCAACAAATAATATGACTATACAAACGTATAGAATGAAAACAAGAAACTATCGATTTAACAAGCGTAAAGAAATGTTGGAACGAACCGGTCTTTGCATTATTAAGTTACAAAAGCAAGCACTTATCGACTATGGTTCTGTACTAACTCCAAGCTATTAATATTAAGGCTTTATTGATTTCCAACGTATTGGCTACGAAGTCTGACTATGCTTGTTGTCTATCACAGACAGCTGTTTTTCTATTGTTGAAGTTCTATCCATCCATCAATGTTTTCAATAAGAAAAGGCATTTATGCCTACGGATGAATTGACTAACCTCCTTTTATAGAAGTCGTTTAAAAATGCAATTCATTGTTATAAACTGTTGTTTAACGTGTAATGTCTGTGTGTTTTGATCAAATGTAGCAAGTTTATAACCCGGCAAACAAGCACTAGCTTCTTCGCGCTTGCAAGCTTCATTATCATCAGCCTTGGATAACCCACAGATAAGCATAGGCCTGTCTTTGTTTCTGCCAGTTTCTAGACCTTCACTTTTTTCGAAACACGCTAGTACTTTCTTAAAGTTACTTTGATGAGGATGTTAAACCAAACTTCTTCGGATCCCACCGAAGAGTCAGTTTAAGGACTCCAGTTGGGCCCGAAACTAGTCGGGCTTCGATAAATACGTGTGAGTATACCGTTGTGTAAATATAAGTAACAGGCTACTTCTGCCTAGTCGTTGCCTGCATAGTATTGAAAAAAAAGTAAAAAACCAGTCAGATAAAAAAGATAGCGTCGTATGTCTCACAATAAAGAAGTTTTGATGTGATCCGAGGTCATTGTCCACCGTAACGTACAGGTTTAAACTCTTACTGTACAGTTAGGTGCAATAACTAAAACTTGCACGTACATTAAAACCTCAAACGTATCGTTCTTTCTTTAACTTAAAACAATATTTCGACAAACTTTCAATTTTCATAAATTATAAACATATAAAACATTGTTCTTTTTTCAATATCTTCTGCTTCTATAGCCTTTATTAACCCGAGCCAATTCCCCATATAAATAAACATTTCACAAAACTTCAGTCCAGTGAAACAGTTAAAGCCCGAATCTCAGGTCAACAGCGTAGACTAGACGTCTAAAAAAACAGTAATCAGTCTGATTAGAGTTCAACTTATTTCGAAACAAGTAGGTCTAAGACTCTTCGTCTACGTATTCGCCGCAGGCACAGCCGGTCTAGATAACAATAAAAACATGTATCATAGACCATACTGTGAAGAGATTTATTGCCCCGAGCATCAAACCGGTTGCTCTTGAGACAGAATTCTGATCGAACGATATTCGGACTACTTTGTTAGAAAATAAGGTCATGCAAAATACTTGCAAGTATCACATTTTGCTGTGTATTCGGAAATATTTGGTTTACAATTTTGTTTAAAAACTTCAATACAATTATTTCAAATAATAAATAATTTAAACTTAATTTAATAAAAGTCTGACAACCAGTCTAAACAAGGGGTATCGTGTTGCTCAGGTGAGGAGTCGGGTTGACGAGGTCACATAGGCAGTCACTCTTTGTAAAACACTGGTACCTAGCTGAATCCGGTTGGACTGGAAGCCGAACCCAACATTGTTGCTAGACCGATGATGATATTTCTGTCAAAATTTGAAGAAACCCAAGGTACCTGCTAATCTCATTCGACCACTAACGTACCATTACCACCAAGCACACTTCAAAGGAGCATGAGCAGAATAACAATTCTATTTAGAAACATCGATAGCGAACTATGAATGTTAATGCACTATAAATAAATGCAACATGTTGTAATGTAGATCGGGTGTGACTCACCTTATTGGAATAGAGGATTTAATGCAATCATTTATTATGGGCAAGTATGGGGAAAAGGGAAAGGTACTATGACGATAAAAAATCGCTTATAGTTTCAAAGAGACTGCGATTAATTAGGATAAGAACGACGAAAGATGACGAACGTTCGATACAAATACTTTTTAGATAGCATTCTTAGAAGTCGCTTGTCTACGAACTACAATTCATAATTAAGTGCAGGAATCTATACTCTAGACTCAATATTTTATTGCATTCTATAAGTTATACGGATAGTAAAAAGAAACAAGCTTAAGACTAATTATGTATATGATCGCACCGGGTCAATTGATCAAATTATTTATTTAACATCTTTCTAGATGTCACACGAACGTATTCAGTCATCAAGCAAAAAAGAAACCTCGGTGTAACCGCAAATTGATTCTTATAAGAAAACCGTTTCGCACAAAAAAACACTCACACAACAATATATACCTCTGAGATAGAACACGGTTTAAAAGCCTCTTTTCCATTTACCGATAATCATGATTCCAGACCGTTATGCAATAAGCCGAAAGTAATTGAATTCCGAAATGTACCGAATCTCTCACACTTTGGAAACCAGATAAAAAATATGTACAAAAGGGATGAGAATGTCAAAAGAGGCTTGTTAGATAATGTCGTAATGTTTATACAAAAAGTTTGACAGTTATTGAATCATAGTTTGTCAAAGTTAAGAATTTGATTGCTTTATAGGAATTAGTCTCCGGACTCCGGTGGTCGTGAAACGTTGGTCATTATTTACAGGTATTGTGAAATAGATACTACATAATATATTTTTACACAAAGATTTGTAGTGTCTTTAAAACACATATACATGTTATATGGCAAGCTCTATGATAGCTTTAAATACATTGACTTGATTTCTTAACATTATCTTTATCTTTCTTATAAACTACCAATAATATATTTTGTTCGGAATAAACATATTTTGTTCTTATAAGTTTTAAACGTATTTGCAAATCTATACTAATATATAAAGCTGAAGAGTTTGTTTGTTTGTTTGAACGCGCTAATCTCAGGAACTACTGGTTCAAATAACAGTAATTTTCCGTCTATTTACTTTTACAAGATACATGTAATACGTTTGTCTGAAACTTTCAAAAGGCTGCATATATTTAAACTTACAGTTGTAACGATAATGTAATGAGAACGCGCCACACCTTGCTGTCAGCCTTGCTATAAGCTGACTAATCTTTTTTCCACGGCATTAGCTAATATTACGACTGTATACATAATACAAGTTGACCTAATAGAATTAAATACATATGTCTATTACGCCAGTCTTGTTAGGACATAATGTCCTTTCAGAACGACTGATATTTTACCTCAACTGGTAATGACATATATTGTGTAGAAAATCGTTACAATCCTGAACAATCAAATACAATTCAGTAGGCACTAGCTAAACTTTATATTCTATTGTTATTCAACTCCAATATATTTATTAAGGTAAGTTGAGTCAGAATCTAATTCAATATTTTTCAACTGAAAATAGGTAAAGTGCGGAGCATTTACCTGTAGAATAGACCGACAGGTATTGGGGAAATACCCAATAGTTACCATTCATTGAAGACTAATTCTGAAGAATTTTAATAATTAGCGAGAGGATCTTTTAACAAAAAGACATATGTATATCAAATTAATCCTAGATATAACAATTAATATTGGACACATGTTTTTAGGCCATAAAAAATACGAATATTAAATGCATCAAGGTGAAAGGAAAATAGCGACTAATGACGTCACTTGTCGTTAAAAAGTGTACTGATAAATATTACGGTCACACGATCATTCAACTTAATATCATCACTCTAACATTTAGTGCCGAAATCTATCGTTCTCAATCCATAACAAAAACAGTTACAACCATACCCTTAAAATGGCAAATATATCAAGGAGATTGAAATGAAACTTCTTTTAAGGATTTAATCGCGGTTTAATTTTAGATTTTAGTTCATTGCAGGTATCATAGTCACGGGCAGACTCATGATAAAATCCGTAAAAGTAGTTTCATTTTAATGTCTAACATTCGCGTAAACCTAAGAAACCACTATATAATGAAGCAGGTTGCAACAAAGGTGAACTTTCTCAGACAGTCCTCCAAGGTCAGAAGCTGAGTAACCAATGATGTCAGCTCTGACTCACGGAGGCTGACAACCGGACCTGAATCGCAATGAGGTTTTATGCGGACTTCGGAAAACGTTTTAAGTTATTGCTCAAGTTTGGCCGTGATTTACTTACTTGCCGTTTTTTTTTTGTAAATCAGTAGTGTTTTTTTTATAGAGATTATGGGTTTTAGGTGTTTTTTTGGCTATAAACTATGATGGATCTGGGATACATGTCGTTGATAATGTTAGTGCGAATAAGATTCATAGTCAAAAATCAAAAATACATAGACGGGAATTTGAAAAGTATATACGTGAAGGTCACACCACACATAAAAGCATAAATCCTTATTGGATGGTTAGAAACTAAAGTCAAGACTTGAAATCAAACTGTACTGAAGCATATAGCTTCTATTTTAATTTGTTTGAACACCAGGTGAACTCCAAAACTTTAAAATAGATTAATAGACAAAAGGATACCAGATGTACCTCCCAATATTTTTACCAAAAATCTAATGTTCGCTATTCGTCATAGACAAAAAACACTTCCTTCCGTCCTGTCAGCTGGTACCCTTACCACTAATAGTACCATAAAAAATGCACCACTCGGGAATCGAATTGCGTTCCCCTGCACGTGCTTTTGATTATGAATTGAACAACGGTTGTGTGTTGTTAACGGAAGACAAAATGCCAAAAGGTTTCCTCTTTTTTTTCATAAAAAGTTGAAGAAAAATTAAATTGCTGTTCTGCTTCCATTTCAAATCATGTTTTGGATCATATTGGGTTTGGTAAATTACAGTCAGGAAAGCCATTTTTGAAGTCGGAAATTCTAATTCAAAACCTACAAAACTTTTTATTCCTATAATGTTAGAAAGTAGGTAGAACAAAACGAAAACAACTAAAGTGCGAGAGGGAAGTAAAACTGAAGGAAAATGGTCTCAACAAAATATGACTATCTATAGATGGATTAAAGAAGACTTGAAGCCAAGAACAACTTGAAGCTAAAATGAACCGAATCGCGCCCTATGTAACCATAACAAAATATTTCAAATGTTATGTATAATTAAGTATAACATAAAGACCATTTAAACCAACAACTTTGGCACTTTAAGCTCCGAAACGGAAGCAACTCAAGTTGAAGTGTCTGCCGGAAGTTGTTCGAGGAAGCTTTATAAGGAACGAGGGCTTTTATCTTAATTGATCCCCTCCCCACCCCCCTCTAACACTACAGATTAGAGATAAGGGGATAAACAGCTGTTATATTGTCTTGATACATGAATAGAGCATATGTTTCACGTAATTTGTCTAGTGTTTATCCTGTACTATGATATATTATACAATTTATTGAAGCAAAAACATAAGGTTAGGCAGAATGCTAATACTAGATTTTTTGTGTTTGTTACAGTATAGGGATGCAACACTTACAGACAGAAAATAATATATATTGGATATAACAAATCATAATGTATTGATTTTAACTCATGAATTAAAATTAGTTTTTCGGATAAAATATGTATTTGTTACGGAAATATTATAATGTCACAAGAAATAAAACAAACAAAAATTCATAATCATAAAAAGACATAATCTATCGAAATCGACACATTCAAGTTATCAAAATTCTAAAAAAAAATATAACCTTTTTTAACCTAGATTCAACTATAATTAGCCCATTTACGTATTTCATTGACATCATACATTGACACAGTCTATTTAACTTCGATTCCCACGTTCCGATATCTTTGCCAATCTGACGTTTTAATTATGGCAACCATGTTGTAATTAACTTGTCAATTATTTACATAATCATGGCAAGCTTGTTAACCTCTACTGTATGGCAAATAATGGCAAAGAGGCATTTGCCTTGATAGTTTTAATGAAGGAAACAGAAAAGAGATTTGAGTCACCAACCTTGATAGGATTTCAGCATAATTGTATTCTATTCGTATTAAACTTAAAAATACCTTATTTATTTACCTTCGACGCAAAAAGAGGAGTCTGTCTGTGGCACCATAGCTCGTAAGCAAGCATAGTAGAAGAAAACTTATTCCTTTTCTATACATAAAATGAATTATCCAAGATTATAGATAAGTCCCATAATTCCTATCTAAAAAAATCGTAATTAGAAGTTCCATATTTATCTAAAGCACCGCTACATCTTTGAAACCATCTGTATAGGGATAGGGACCAAAACCACCAGCTGCAGTCATCTCAGCTGCCTCACTCCTGCTCCTACAATAGCTTCTTAGACAAAAACCTCTCAGCTGCGTGCGCACGCGCAACAAGGTGCGTATGATGACATTTGAACAAAGAATCCACTTGATCTTGACAGCTGCGTCAAATGTCGAAAGAGTTAGCATTTCACTCGCCAAATATGTATGAAAAGACTATAAATTATTTATTCTAGATGAAAAAGCTATTATGTTTGAAATGTCAAAAGGAATTAACATTCCTTTGGATGGTAGTCGGCTAACAGTACTTTCATGTAATACAATGTGTGTACACTTACGAACAAGAGTTTTAAAACAAATGTCAAAGTTTTAATTATATACACGTTTAAAGATCAAGCATTTTTTTTTGTGAAATGAAATTCAATGAAATATTGCTCTTTATAGTGAAATGCTATAAAACTCTTCTTTTCTGTTACTAATATATATTATACTACTAATATATAAAGCTGAAGTGTTTGTTTGTTTGTTTGTTTGAACGCGCTAATCTCAGGAACTACTGGTCCAATATTTTTGTGTGGAATAGACCATTCATTGAGGAAGGCTTTAGGCTATAAACCATCTCGCTGCGACTAATAGAAGCGAAGATACAATGGAAAATGTGAAAAAAACAGGGCAATTATAAATCATAACTTATATCTTCTACCCACGGGGAAGAACTCCCGGGCAACAGCTAGTAATATACATAATATAATGGCAATAATACCAGTCTGTACGTAGCTACATTCATATCCCACGTCTGGGCAAACTCATTAAGAGTAGGAACTTTACGACACATACTTAATTAATTCACTCTGTAAACTCAAGTAGGAATAGAATACTTGATGAATTAGACCAGGTATACATATTTATCAGCCGGCGTCGCCTATAAATTGGTATCAATTTATTTGTTTGGCTTAACATTTAGTAAGTACGTGCCGTGCATAATACCTATAAATATTATAGGTACAGGCAAGTACTGGTACCCATTTGAATGATTTTTTGAAACCTTTAAATTTTCAAAATTAATGTACTCAAGCAATAGGACTCATTTTGATAGCAATTGTAACATAAGATATTGATAGGTAGTTAATTTTGATTCATTTTCAACTTTATCAGATTTAATAATTAAAAATAAGCCACAGTTTTTGTACTCTCCGTACACACTCAGTAAAATATTCTAGATTGAAATTCATAGTTTTGTTTTGAGTCTAGCTAGAAGTAGGCTAACCTAGCATGTTTATAAACTAGTTCATATGACCGACCAAAACGTAGTAGTATAGTATCTAAATGATCTTTTATTTGAACAACATAGATTTAAGTGACATTCGTATGGGGTTCTAGAGGGAGCCTAGCGTTCTTTAATTACGACTCTTGCAGTTGGAGAAGAGAACTAAAAAAGCAATTGAATCAGATTTTAAAAGGAAATACTGTTCTGAATGCCACTTGACTTTTTCGAATATATTTTTTTTTCTTCCCTCATAGGAAAGGCAACGGGATCTAAGCCCATACAGCCATGTCTTTGTTTATGTATATTTTTTCGAATAACTATTTCTTGACGTTTCATTTTTTCACTTTTGTTTTCGGCCAAGTATTTCTACTTTATAGTTACTCACCTACTAAAAGGTTCTAATTTAAAATGTTTAAAGTATTTTTTTAACACCAGTCCTGTCGCACAATAATTTACCACTCCTAGCCTTTACATGTCCAGTATTAGTACCAAGTTAGTACCAAGGCCGGTCGATCTAATTGTATGCAAATATAATTAGCCGCGCGAATATTAATGGCGCGGTATTCCTACAATCAAATATTTCAATGCTTTTATGGTCGCTGAAGGAATAATTTAATCGAAACTAGTTGACAGGGAAAATCGGAAACGTGTTTGCATTTATCTTTTGTATTGTTTGCTAATGATGACAATTGTAAAAACAAACTCCTATTATCATACAGTTTCTTTGAGAATAAGACTCCTATTAGATAATTAAGTTCGGAATATCTTTAACCTAATATTCGGATGGTTGGATATTTAGGAAGTTATTCACATTTTACATAAATAGACTGTATTTCATTTTTCATCAAGTCTTGCGTCGTTGGGTTGTTGTTTTTTTAACTAGGTTTGTAATAAAAATGACAAGTGTCATCACGTGCAAAAATGTCAAGTAAACCGTGACGCATATTGAACTATAAAAAAATCGTACAAGCTCGATGACAATACATCTGATACTAGCTGTCAAAACTATGTCGGTGTAACAAGCCACGAACTTGACAATATCATCGAATTTCAATATCAAACATGATCTATTTTACTCGATGTAACCGGACCTCAGAAATCAAGGTTATTGCGGATCTAACAGACCATTGTGTCTATTATATACCGTAAAATTAATATCTATTAAATGACATTTCAACAAGTGACCGCGACGAAATTAAATTCATAAGGTAAGTATAGAAGACTTTCCCATACGTCAAAAAATCAAAACTTTTTTTATAACAATAAATCCTTTTTCAGGTACTTTTAAACGCTACAATAATGAATTTAAGTGCGCTCTACTTCTCTATACTTCTCACTCCAATACGTTTTAGTAATCCGATTAGTTATAACTTATCCATAAAGAAACAGTTACAAAACGAAAAATAAAATACTATAAAAGCTTACCCAACTTCATAAAAAGAAAACTATCAATTAATAGAAAAAAGAAAACAACCAAATGTTTGTATTTGGTACTGGCTTGATTTTTAAGACCGATACTAATAAAAGAAACAAAACAGCGAAACTTGTCTGTAATTAAAAATAAACGGTAAAGTGAAATTTAAAAATAGACTTTCGGCGTAACTGCGTCGAAGTATTCAACCTCCTTACACCACACCTACTTGTTCAAAATCAATGAAGCCAAATAAGAAGAAAAAAGTCTAGACGACATGAATGATAAATCTATAATCTATGAATAGATGTTGCCAACAAAAAACCGTAACAAAAATGTGGTTATAATAGCATAGAGAGTTTAGCTGTCATGGTTGGTTGACACATCGCTTATGGCTGTGTACGCGTTTCCTTCTGCACGTTTGTCACGATTCGATGACGGGTTTTTGCTTAACAAATAGCTCTCTATATAGATACTCTAGCTAGATGTTCTGTTAAAAGAATTAGTAGTTAGAAACTGACATGAACTTGCGGTCTCTGCATCGCAGACAGGCGTATAATATCTACTAAACCTGAACATTCTGGTTAACTGGTTATATAGGGCTTTATAAAATTAGTTTTAAAAGAAAGAAAAAGCCTATTGTTGTTGTTATCTTAACAATAAGTAAGCAATGTCGGCTGACCACTTTCTCACGCAAATTGTGCGAAATAACAATTCTCGTGATGACTAGCGGAAACAGAAAGCGGAATTTTATTCTCAAAATATAACTGACATTTATTGTTTTTTTTTTATCCTGAGAAAATAAAGTATGAAAACATGTCTTAATTGTTTTAATAACTTATACTTATTTCACAGACCGACAAAGTGGGTAAAAAAAAACGACTTCATATTATAACTCTTCTATAAATCATTTACTAACTTTAAAAAATCTCACGTACAATTGATACAATCTATAGGCACTTCCAAAATAAAAACGTCAATTTTATTTAAGAAGGCTAATAGACATTACTTTGAGAAAAAAAAACACCATTAAACCCTGGTCCTAGTCTGACAAAACAAAAAATAGGAATAACAGAATTGTCATAGACGAATTCAATTAAAACAACAACATACCATATTTAAGATGGCGTCCCTGTCAATAGGTACAGAAACGTCAAAATTTACGACGCGATTGTCAGTTGTTGTTTATACTTTATACAGCCGCAACGCTCTAGTTATTTTAAAGAAAATATAGTTTGGAACAGTCCATTAAATAAGTTACCTCATCGAGTACATTCTTCAAACGTATTGTTATAAATAATAATTAAATGAAATAAAGAATAGCTGTCGTAACCATGGCTGTGTGAGTGAATGACATGTGCCTACCTATGAATACAAAAGAGTGAGCGAGTGAACGATTGCTTCATACCAATATATTCGCTTTGTAGCTATGGTCAAATATGAATATTTTTTAATCTTTACATGTCTTTTTGGATTGTTAATTGTACTAATATGTAGTACCAAAATATACTAATACATAGCAAAAAGATTAAACAACATCAGATAAACCTTAATAATTGTTGTCAAACAATTATTAAGGTTTATCTGCGGGCTTCAAACTAGATATCTAATCTTCATATTTCAGTCCAAATAAAAGCTACATTTCGGTCAAACTTCGTCTTTCGCCCTGAATAATATCATTGTGAAATTCTCACATCATCCCTCCAAAACTACTTAGCATCGAAGTATGTAAAGAATCTAACGTTAGGTACAGCAATAAAACACAAATAACTGTGAATACATTATAAACATGTCATTCGGGTAAAATAACTGCACTTTACAGCTATTTTATATTGAAGGCTCATAAAGAGTACATTTTAGTCATCATCCATGTAAAATTTAAAGGCACTTTATTTACCTAGTTTATTGATTTGCTAATAGTTTCTATGTGAATCGGAATTTGCAAGGATTTGATTTGTAAAATAGAGGATGGTCTATTATACTGTTAAAGGTGTAGTAAAGTTACATACAAGATGACAAAAAATATCACTAATAAGTATGAAAACTTCGTTAGCAGAATCAATGAGTTCATATTCCAAATTAATTCTCAAATTACTCACTACTCACTTGACACGGCTGAATAAAAGTGTTTCTCTTACCTGAAAAAAAAGAACAGACCAATTAGTTTTGTTTTTAAATGCACGTACAAAATAATTAAATGCAACTGTCTGACAATGAAAATAGTCAAACACGTCAAAAAAAATATCTAAATGTTTTTTTTTATCTGACAGCTGACATTTGCTTAATGAATACATACTTAATGGTCCTCTGAATGCAATAGCCATTACTTAAATTAAAGTAATACCATAACAATTTATCAAATACCTCTTAATGGTTGATAGATGACGAGTGCCACATAAATACAATAAAAAATGTAATATGAATGTAACCATAGTAACGCAAAATAACTATAATAATTAAAAGTTTAATCAAATTAACCAAAACAAAGTTAAAATGCTAAGTGAGTTGTACGCTTTAAACGTTTAAAACCACAATTAAGGGTTAAAAATCGTCACTCAATTGCTTACCGTACCAATTGTTGCTAAAATTCGATTTTTATTTTTATAATTTTTGTTTCTAAAATTCTTAAGTGACTAACCTATCACAGCTGATGAGATACAGCCTGGTTACAGACGGACGGACAGAGAGGCGGAGCTGTAGTGGATTTCGTTCTACTATTTGAGTACGTAACTCTAAAAACATACTTTTTTGTTTTGACTAATACAATCTTTAGCAATCTTCAACAAGGTGTTTAAATGAAATAAAAATTAATACTCTTTACAAAATTACACGCACAAAAAACAATCAAGGTAAAAAGTTATTTTTTTTTTTTTTTGGAACCATTAAGATTTATTTACAATTTTACAGAGTTAAATATTTACAAGTTAAAAAACAAAAAATTGGCGTTTGGGGTTGAAACTTTTGGGCCGTGGGGGCCGAGTGCCAAAACGCTTTTTAAAGACCTAGCAAAGCGTCTCGTTGACACTTCTCGTGACCCAAAGGCTGGCTTTTACCTCGCTCAGAGAATTAGCATTGCCATTCAACGTGGCAATGCTGCCAGCCTTTTGGGCACACTCCCAGCCGGCAGCGACGCCGATGAATTTTTTGATGCTTTAATTTAATAATTTTTTGTTTTTTAAAAAGTTAAAACATTTTTTTCCGCTATTTACAAATATATTTGTTTCGACGAATAAAAAACCCTTGTATTACTATCTTTAAAAGACAAATAAATCCTTATCAAGCCAACCTCTTCAGATAAATCCACATCTGCAGATCAATACTACGAAACATTACCGTGACAATAATACGCGTAATCTAATAACCGAGATACGCAATAACCGCGGTTAACCGCACTAAACCTGACATAACCGACTCTTCGTGGTTTATTTTAACTGGCTGTTTTTCTTATTTTTAATCTATGATATTACTTGAGAAGTTGTGAACTAAAAAATGCGGTCAAGAGCTGGCTGGTTATGAAGCATAAACAAAAATAATGTCAGTTCGATATTTTAAAAAAGAATCGAAAGTGTATTCATGTTTTAAACGAAATAACATTATTTTTATCTTTAACAGAGTAAATATAATTGTAAAGTGTTTTTTTGCATTATTATTAAATTTATATTATTTTTATAAAAATGGGTTTTGGAAGTCATAAAGACAGTCGCTGCGTATAAAATACTGTAGTTACCTATCTGCTCAAAACGGTAAAACTGGTCTGTCATTTACCTTTTTATTGTACATAAGGCAACATAACTTTATTATTATATATCTAAAATTGCATTGCAGTACATACCTTAATTAACATTTGAGTAAACATTGCTATAATTTACAAGCATTGCATGAACATGAGTTACTTAAAACAGCAATTCTATTGACAGTGACATCGAAGTGTGGTTCAAAGTAGAATTATTTTAACTTCACTACAAAGTTTAATATCAACCTTATTCAGTACCCCAAAAGGCTGATTTTACTTCGTACTCTTCAAATTACCAAAAAAATACATGAAAACCAAATTGTGACTTTAATTTTTAGGTTACAGAATGCATTTTTTCTTTGTTTATGCTACGGTGTAATTGAAACGCTGTGTCCGCAATTGTTCAATACATGTCATTATTGCAATAGCAAATTGAAATATGAATTTAGAATAGAATATGAATAATATTGATACCTAATAAAAATGTAAATTAATTAGTTGTCATAATTAAAATTAATTTATTCATAAGCTTATTTGAATTTAATTAGTTTTGACACAGCATTTTTAATAGATGTATCTGTGCGGACTATAAAGTTATTTGTCAAAACAAAGTCACGTAACTTGTCAAGTCAGTGCCATACTTTGCGGGTTGCAATCTTGTAAGAAAAATGTACGTTACGCTGTTTATGGGCTTAGGCTAAGCAAACCCAGCTAAGGTTAGGCTAAGGCAGAGAATAGTTTCAAAAGAAGAAGCTCACTTATTGCAATTATTACAAGTAATTTTGTTTTTATATCAAGTAATATATTTTAAAAATGTTACTATTAAATAAATAATTTTGTTTAATGTTAAAATGTGAGTAGCGATTGAATGTTCCAGAATAGAATTTTGCAATAGACCATGTAGTGCTCCCTGCGTCACTAATATTACCTATTGGCTCGGTCACACACCAGTATCAGGAGGACGTGCGCGCACGCTCACCGCTCGCACGTAACTGACAACTCTCCCCACTACCCGTGTGTACGAGACAACAACATTTATTGAGTATAGGACACTACATCCCTTCCTTATTATTAATTTTATTTAATTCGTATTAACTTAACATGTTCATGTACTCTGTAATTTTGGACGTTATTAAAATCAATTGAATCACTTTTTCTTTTATCTTGCTATGTCATAATCAACTCTTTTAATTTAATCGCTGTCACTCCCATTCCCATTTTGAATTTGTTTTGTTGCACTTTCCTCTCTAGTTCTATTTTCTTCAAATGAATTACATTCCTTCTCAGATGCTGGCCAGTCTCTTCATTCCTTACTAATACATCTCCAGTCTCCCCTTCAGTTCTCTCTTGTGCCTTCCTTTTCCTATCCCCATATTCTTTTCCTTTTTCTTTTATAATGGCGTCTCTGTCTCTAACTTCCGAATCTTAAATTCTATAATCATTATCCAAAAGGGGTGGGATTTTATCCCGGTTTAATCTTCTAAAAAAAACAGCCTCTGAAGGAGTCTTACCTTTAAGAGTTACTGAGTGTGGTGTCGAGTTGTACATCATAAGATATTCCCAGACGCTCTCATGCAAATCTTTTTTATCAATCTGGCTTATTTTTAACCGCTTCAGTATCTCGATTTTGCCTTTCTACTTCCCCATTCTGCTGAGGCCAGTAGGGTATCGTGTTATATAGTCGCATATTACATTGTTGGCAGAAATCTTTGAATTCCTGACTTACGAATTGAGCACCATTATCAGCAGTTATAGAGGTAAGATAATCAAGCCGGTATTTGGCAAGGGACCCCTTAGGTCTATGGCAATATCTACCCACGGAACTGAAGGCAATTCCTTTCATAGGTACAGGTGACTCTGTAATTCCACAAGAGTACATCCGCTACATTGTTTGACCATTTCTTCCGCATCTTTGTCGATTCGCAACCATCACACCTTAGTGCGCAGCCGACTTTTCATGGCTACTATCCTCAGGTGCCCCTCGTGTGCAGCATTGAGTACGTCTTTCCTTAATTTTCTTGGGTTAACAATTTTGTCACCTCTAAGCAGAATGTTATCGTAGAAGCAGAGCTCAGATTCAAACACTTTATAACGCTTTACAGACTCATCCCAGTCATTATTGTACCTTCCTCGTTTAATGTTTTTGATTTCTTGATCCTTTTTTAAGGAGATGGCACATGGACATGCTTGCTCGACTATTTGTTGAACAAAATCATCGACGTGTCCCTTTGGAACATCATCGTGTTTACCAAGTCTGGATAAGGGATCAGCGATATTTGTTTTCCCTGGTCTGTATATTATTTTGTACCTATACGCCTGGAGTCTCAGGACCCATCGCTCTACACGCGCACATGGTTTTGACCTCTTCCCAAACAAGAATTCTAGGGGTTTATGGTCTGTGATGAGATTGAACTCCTTTCCGAATAAGAATATATTATAAATATAAATAATAAATAAATGCGGACAACATCACATACATTGTTCTGAACCCAAAGTAAGTTGCTATAGCACTTGTGTTATGGAATTCAGATACATCGAAGGTACCACAAACACCCAGACCCGAGACTTGACCCAACACTGTACTTACTTTCCAGTTCAGTTA
The DNA here is from genome assembly GCF_003590095.1 of Trichoplusia ni. Classification (NCBI taxonomy): domain Eukaryota; kingdom Metazoa; phylum Arthropoda; class Insecta; order Lepidoptera; family Noctuidae; genus Trichoplusia; species Trichoplusia ni. The sequence continues at coordinate 3,978,856 of NC_039495.1, read as the reverse complement.
ACGTACGATTCCTTGGTCCTTGTCTATGTCTCTGAATAAGTACGGCTCCTAACCCTACTGGTCTTGCATCAGCAATAACTTCAGCCTCGTCAGCAACATCGTAGTATCCTAATGTTTCCACGGTCGATAGCGCCACTTTTAGTTCTCGGAGTACGCAGTACTCGCGTACTTTTAGTTCTTTTCCCCAATCATCTGTTATACTTTGCTTCTTTCCTGTCTTTTGTCTCAGCAACTTCCTTATTGGTTCTGTTCTTGTCGTTAGGTTAGGCAACCATTTATTAACATAGTTCACAAGCCCTAAAAAGCTTTGCAGCTCTTCATTATTTCTTGGAATAACAATCGCTTGTATCTACATAACCCTTTTGCCGTAATAAACGTGGTGAGATCTCTGGAGTTCGGATGAATTTCCACTTGGTGGAACGCGTTTTTTATATCTAATGTAGAAAACCGTTTGGCTTTTCTTATTTTTGTTAATAGGGTGTCCATACCATACAAGGTAGAGGGTAGTTCTCTCTTAATATCGCCTTCTAACAATTCTTTTATTTTGTCTTCAACTTTCCCTTCAATCGGGATCGGTATTCTTCGGTAAGGCTGTGTGTGTTGGCATTCCTTATTGACTGGTATCTCGACCTGAACATCCAGTAAATCCCTTGAACCATTATTGATAACGTAAACTGTGGCTGGCTCTGTTCTTTTGTTAACCTGTATAGCAGTGTCAAATGTTCCTTTAACATCCAGTGGGACTTTGCTTCCCATCTCGCATTCTATTACTGCATCATCATTTAAGTTGAAGATGTAATAACTCCCTTCACCTTCTTTTGATTTCGCACCCGGTTCTTTTTTTTTTTTTTTTTTTTTTTTTATAACTACACATAGAACTAAAATGACCTGTTTTGTTACCCGAGATGCATTTTTTCCTTTTCGCTGGACAAGTCTGATTTGCCCGTGTATGTTCCTTGTACCCACGCCTGCTATATGCTGCTTTTTCCCTATTCTTCCAGTTGATGTCCTACAATCTCCAGCGTATTAGCTTCTTTTATAATTTTGTTTAGTGTGACATCATCTCCTAAGGTTAGTATTTTTTTTCCGTAATTCTGCTGAAGAACATTTTCCGACTACTTGCTCTATCAAATGTTCATCTGGCTCGTAAACTCATTTTCATTGTAAGTCTAATTACAATTTTTCCGAATTTCTCTCCTTCCTTGTTTTATCTGACGAAACACATGTCTCTCAAATATTTTGTTTTGTTAAGCAGGAAGTAGGCATCAAGTTTCTCAATTGCTATTTTGTAAACGTCAGTGTTCTCTTCTGGTCCAACAACGTATGCTCCTGGTATATTTTAAATTATTTCTTATATTCTATCCTCCTAAAAGCAATAAGGTTGCTCTCTTTTTTAAATCTCCCCTTATCCTGCTGCATCTAAATAAATATTTAGAGACCTTTTCCACCGTTCCCAACGTAAGGCTACTACCGCATTGTCACCCTCAAGGTCGAGCTTTTCTGGGGTCGGAAGGATATTCGCCATTTTGTAGAGTAGGTTTGGGGCAACCTAGAACCAATGGACCTTATGGTCAGGCTCACCATTTACTAATACTTCACAATTTAGTCACATACAACTAGTAAGGCTCATGATTTTATCTCGGCCTGTACTACCTTCACACACGTATGATTCACAATTTCATGTTGTCCCATACTGCCATCACACACACGTATGATTCACAATTTCATGTTGGCTCATACTGCCATCACACACACGTATGATTCACAATTTCATGTTGGCTCATACTGCCATCCAGACAGACACGTATGATTCACAATTTCATGTTGGCTCATACTGCCATCCAGACACGTATGATTCACAATTTCATGTTGGCTCATACTGCCATCACACACACGTATGATTCACAATTTCATGTTGGCTCATACTGCCATCACACACACGTATGATTCACAATTTCATGTTGGCTCATACTGCCATCCAGACACGTATGATTCACAATTTCATGTTGGCTCATACTGCCATCACACACACGTATGATTCACAATTTCATGTTGGCTCATACTGCCATCACACACACGTATGATTCACAATTTCATGTTGGCTCATACTGCCATCACACACACGTATGATTCACAATTTCATGTTGGCTCATACTGCCATCACACACACGTATGATTCACAATTTCATGTTGGCTCATACTGCCATCCAGACACGTATGATTCACAATTTCATGTTGGCTCCTACTGCCATCCAGACACGTATGATTCACAATTTCATGTTGGCTCATACTGCCATCACACACACGTATGATTCACAATTTCATGTTGGCTCATACTGCCATCCAGACACGTATGATTCACAATTTCATGTTGGCTCATACTGCCATCACACACACGTATGATTCACAATTTCATGTTGGCTCATACTGCCATCACACACACGTATGATTCACAATTTCATGTTGGCTCATACTGCCATCCAGACACGTATGATTCACAATTTCATGTTGGCTCATACTGCCATCACACACACGTATGATTCACAATTTCATGTTGGCTCATACTGCCATCACACACACGTATGATTCACAATTTCATGTTGGCTCATACTGCCATCACACACACGTATGATTCACAATTTCATGTTGGCTCATACTGCCATCACACAAACGTATGATTCACACGCTTTGTCTCCACATACCGAAACCAGTACTAAAATATCAAATAATGGAGTAACATTCTTTTTAATTAATGACACCTAACTTCTGACAAGATATAGGTAACTTAATGAATAAAGAATAATTTCGGCTATGAAGTTGCGGAATACTTAATGAATTATTATTAACATAAAATATGATATCGAACAAGGTAATTACATCCATAATACTCTTAATTAGTATTAGTATATAACCCTAATGAAATAATAACCTCTAATTCGTAATCATAATGTTTACAATTATTTATTTTATTTTTTTTTTTTACCACAAAGATTAAATACTGATATCATTTTCAGGTGATATTCAGGTTTCATTTCCAAATTATCCGGTCCGGACCATCAACATGCTGACTATAGCCCTAGTATTCCAAGACCGATAACCCGTTAATGACAAAACGTCAGCGCAGAAACCTAATGTGTGATTTTATTAATTTGACCGTGAGCCAGCATTGCATTATCGTATTTTGAAGGGGCCAAGCTACAAAATCACTTATTAATTTCGTGTAAATAGATGTGTAAACATCCAAAACATAAAATTATTTCCAATTATCTACTTAATGTTATTTTATTTGTGGAAATAATCGGTATGAATTAATATGTGAACGAGATCTAGGGTCGGGAAGTGTAGGTTATGCTTTTACATGGTCAATTTATAACAACAAGTATCAATAACACAATCTCATCTTTTCTAACCAATAATTATCGCAACCATACATCATCCTACCTCCCATTTTATTTTATTATTTTAAATGACCAATATCGAATGTGAAATGAAATAATGGTATTATTCCACTTACTTTTGTCCTCGTCGCCACTTGTAGTGCTCCCTGCGTCACTAATATTACCTATTGGCTCGGTCACACACCAGTATCAGGAGGACGTGCGCGCACGCTCACCGCTCGCACGTAACTGACAACTCTCCCCACTACCCGTGTGTACGAGACAACAACATTTATTGAGTATAGGACACTACAGACCACAACATAGAACCAGGTGAAATATTTATGCAAACAAGGCGACGCAAATCTAGGCGGAACCGATCAATTTGCGATGATTTACGTAAACTTGAATACCTAGGTAAAACAGTCTGTGTGTTGCAGAGAACTGCAAATATTTGATAATAACCTCCTCGCATCAACCTTTTCCTTGGTTTCGAAATAAAAGAATATTTTGGTTGAAAGTGAAAGACGTCACACAATTTTAGGATTATCTTAAGTTTAAGGATGCATTATTACGACTGGCGAATGACGGGTTTTTAAGATTGCAATTGAATATTTTTTTATTCTATTCAATTAATTAGATAATATTACAGCAAGATACAAGGTAAATTTTGAGTCGTTACAGTCGTTACAGGTAGTCAGAAGCTTGAAAAAGTCTGACAACCAGTCTAACCAAGGGGTATCGTGTTGCCCAGGTAACTGGGTTGAGGAGGTCAGATAGGCAGTTGCTCCTTGTAAAACACTGGTACTTAGCTGAAACCGGTTGGACTGGTAGCCGACCCCAACTTAGTTAGGAAAAGGCTTGGTCAATGATGATACAAGGTAAATTTTGAATTGAAGCAACAAACAATAATGAACACCAAAAACTCGCAAGCTACGCTCAAAAAAAAATATGCATCAATAACTCGACAACGAAATAATTATAAGCTTGATAGCGATTACGACAGACAATTGCAGACTTTGCAGATATTTCAATGCATGAGGAAACATGCGACAAATAGCTCGCATGCACGGTTCCCACGCACTGTGCGACTTAACGCATACAATAGTCGCTTGACAAAATTTAGCAAATACTTTTTAGACCAGTAATTATTTTCTTTAATAATATAGTAGGATAATAATTGCTTGCTAAGATAATAGACTTGGTTACTGTACTCTGTACAAGTCTAGAATGGGAGATCAGTTTGAATAAAATACTTTTTGTCTAGCATCACCTAGTAATCTTAACCTTAAAACTACGGCACAAAGCGTATTTTTTTCTCTATAACTGCCCTCTTGTGTTATAAAATTACCAGGCTGTAAATATCTCGAGTCTAACCAACTTTTTTAACCTTTTTTCCCAAAAAAAGAAAGATGCACTGTCTAAATTCTATAGTGGATTGTATATTACAATATGTCGTAAGCAAAAATTAAAATCATTTTATTAAAATACTTTTGTTATTATAATATATGCCATTATAATAACAATAATGTTCTATTATTGAGGCTACCTATACATATTTCACACATTTTGAAATGATTTTTCTAATATTTAATATTGTTTCTGACAATTTTATAACGATTATCTTTAAGCTTGATACAATATAATCGATTACTCGCAAAACGTTCACTTATCCTTGAGCAGCGATTGTTTAATGAAACTAAACCAATTTGTATCTTTGCTACATTTGTAAACCAAACCATAGACTACCGGATATATTTTTTGCTAAATTATCTCTGTAATGTATCTGTAATGATTATATTTAGATTGTCGCTGTGGTTTAGGTGTTTTTTTTTATTATCTATGTACATTTTCATAGACAAAATATAGAGCGGTTTACCCTATAATTGGTTATGGTTGGCGGAATAAGAGCGTTGTTGTTTTTTCAACCAATAGGTATTTCTAATAACAGGTTTTTTTACAACCTTTGTTTGTTCTTTATTTTATAGTTTCTTAGTCCGTAACATTGTAGGTGTGTAGTGCATCTACAGCCCAGCCCTTTAGGGATAAAAAGCTATTCTGAAACACGCCTTCATACACTAATTATTATAATAAATGAAACATTTTGAAGCAAAAATGACAAAACATCAAAATAGTTGCATAAACACTTTTAGACGCATTACGAATCTATAATATTTATTTCTATTAATTAATGTCTGGAATTGTCTACTTTGTCTTTAATCACATTTCATACAGACACACATACTTAATGTATGAAATAACAGCATATTATAACAACTAATTGTCCGAAACAAGTCAGCGTTGGGTGTGACTTGCAACTTGCATCGATCGTTGACCTCATATTGTTCTGCAATTATTTCATATAACGAGAAAACATACAAGTAATATCAATTCACTAACTTGTTTCAAATTCTGTACGTGTGTAAATAATAAATAAACACTTCCTTTCCCAGTCGTGATATGAGACTATAATATTATATGCTGGTATAAACTTATAAATGAAAATACCCTTTCCGGTTCTTTGAGTTTCATGTGTCTAGTATAACAAACAAACAGATAGTATTTATATGTAAACTGCACGGACAGTGGATTGGCAACGACGTCAATGCATCCTGGGAAGCATAATAATTATTGTATACTAGTTGTTGCTCGCGACTTCGTCTGCGTGGACTTCAGTTTACAGCGTTCGGTGGTCCCCGTTTCCATGGGAATACATCCCCTAAGTGATCTTATAGCTTTTAAACACCTTTTCAGTTTTCCCTCGGAATCTATTTTAAAAATGGGGATAAAAAGAGTCTGTCGGATAATTAGTACTCTTTCAAACAATTACGTTTAAAATCAAATTATACTACGTTTTAGTTTACATCTATCATAGTTCAAAACATTCAAATCGATAAGTCTACAGTTCTACTGTGACCTCGACAAAGGTGGATCAATTTAAAACGCGGACACGACACACTAATGTGATGGATGTTTAATCATGGCCTAGTGCTTTACTATAATTAAACAGCCCACGTAAATGGTATATAACTTTATTTATAAAACGTACCGGTCATAAATCATTACCATTTAACAATTTTTGAATTAGTTCTTTAACAATTAAATGCATGTTAATTTTTTTGACATTTAAATGCGCGGGAACGAACGCTGTCAAAAATCAATAAAAAGAAGACTTTCGAAGTTGAAATTGTTTATCCTATTTTTCAAACTGACAAACCAAGCACAGATATGGCTCTACACAGCCAACCAGACCATAAAATATCATGAAACAGCTATCATAAATTCGTTTTGGTACAGCGAGGCAAATAGTCTGAAAGGTTATCGAAATCTAGGTCTTTGGCTGCAGCCTGCTGCGTAAACTACAATTATGTACACGTAACAGCGAAACTAGAACACTAACAATATGGAAATGATTTGTTTAACGCTATTTAACGTTAATCCTCGTGGCTCACGTTTTATCCGAGAAAGTTGGCAGCCATGGAGGTTCTTTACTTCCTAAATAAGACCTTTTTTGTATCTTTACAGGCTGATTGTACGCTAGCTCTTTCGTAGCTAGTTTCCTCATCAATGATTGGTTACTTTCGATTGAGATTCAATCGAAACTAATAAATACTTTGAATTGCGAACGACTGTAATTTGTTTTGGTAAATTAAGTCTGCTGTGGATAAACTTACCAATGTCAACATTCAGACAACGGGTCTAGATAAAGAAAAAAATTAATTCTAATTTTAATTAGATAAGTTTTTAGGCAGACACATTTGTAAGTTACCTATTTTCTTTAAAGACATCAAAACAATCAGTAAAAAATAACTTCGGAAGGTTGGAATTACCATGAGCCCAGGCTTGACTGCAGGGCTGGATTATTTACGACTTACTATTAACGATTTACTTAAGGACGTTTCATTTACACGTATTAATCGGGATTTTCCGAGTAGTTTCGAAGCCAATCAAAGTCTTCAGTCATAAAGTGAGTCGACTCCTAATATGTAGATAGCCACTTATTGTAAATTGCTTACCCCAAAAACACTAACTGACGAAATGGGTACGTCTGCGGCAACTTAAATTGCCGGTGTCGAAGTACAATAAACTTAAACGAATTGTTTAACTGAGCAGTGAGTTAGACCTAGATTTTAGCCGATAACCTTTTAGTTAATTTCGTTCGCATGTTCAGGTCGTTGGTCTGTCTGACGGGTTGCATGCATCACGCCATTCACGCATACGGAGCAGGCAGCGCTGCAGGCTTGGTTTTTATTTTAAACTGAAGAAAAATGCTTTTTGTTGAATTAAATTGGGTTAAACTGCGTTTTCCTATGTTTAATTGGTATGGAGACTGTTAGCTGATTATGCAGGTATGAACTTCGTCGTTGACCGTCTATACGTGGGTACGTTTTCGAATCTTGCAAGTTCCATTTGATCCACTAGCTGTTTTCGATCAAGCTAAAGTTTTATCATTGCAATATTATGAAATGACATAGAGCTAATCTGATGATGGAGCTGAAAGGTGGTCATATTGAGCTCCTAAAAACACCTTCGAGTTAAGATTCGATATACGAATAAGCTTTTTTTTACAAACAGAACGCGTATGTTAATTGATGAGAAAAAAAATCCACTGCAAGCAGTCTTATCATAATAATAAGTAATACAACCTGTGTCCCCGTGCAAGCCTTGAAAAAGGACCACATGAAGTGATCCCGTGACAGTAAAGAGTAAAACAAAAGACAAACGTCTCAGCAAAAACTATAATATCTCAATGCAGGTTTTACATCTTACTTTAGAATTACTTAGAGCCTACACTTAGAGACTAGATGTTAACAACGTAACTGTGTTAACACGTTTGATGACGTCACAACACTAATGCCACTTCACACAAACACTTGTTCGTTGTAACACTGGATGTCTGTCTGAACTACATGTCTAGTTAACAAGTTCACACTTTTAGAAAATGGCCAGTATTATGTGTAAGTGTAAGAGTTCCTTTTGGAAAACACATTGAACGAAAGTTTTATAGATTTTCAGTTGGCGATTTGAATGTGGTTCCGTCTTCTGTTCCTAAATTTGTTTTAAATGATATTTTCGCAATTTATTTGGAACACTGATAAAGTTCTCATATTATAAAGGAAAGCTACAATAATAATTAATTTTATTAAGTATTTTCCCACAGCAAGGCGATCAGAATACCAGGTTTCCCTATTATAACAATTTCATTTATTTCCTTTAGCCGAATTTAAAATTTAGTTCAAAACTAAAATTACTTAAATAACCCAAAAATAGTTTCAAGCAAACAATTTTAAACCACCAAAACGGAAAACTCCACCTGAAATACCTCCAGCAACACAAAGGCGGTTTAAATAATAACCATGTGACCTCAAAAACGAAATACGGATACAAGTGTTAACAATACACGAATTCTGTTACTAGGATACCATAAAACACACACCCAGTTCCCATAAGTTCACTAGCATATAAAATAAGCGGATATATACATATATATACAAATACATCTGAATGTAAATACTATCGTAATTTAGCGTTTGTCACAAAAGAGGTTGGTGACCTCCGCTGGTTGTGTCCAATCTCATGCCTAATCGGAGTTTAATGTCTAATTATTTGAAGGCCTTTTTTGGATACGAATTAGACTGGAGTACTTAGTCATGATTTTTTGTGAAGAAAGGGAATTGTGTGTAAAGTACATTATGTAACTTTAAAATATTCTTCAGTTCTTAATATTTCCTACATAAAAGAAGCCTTGACAACTCCAGATAATGTTTACATTTGGTTAGCGACACTTGCAGTCAGCATAAAGTGTCATGAAGTATTTTGTCTCTACCATGAAGCTCAAAGATTCGGTAACAGCTCTTGATTGAGTGTAGACCACGAAACGGCAAACGCAGTGTAGGATGAGGTAAATAAGGTTCTGGTAAATAAGCTGGCTTGAACTGGCAACTTTGGGAAAGCCTATGTAGAACAGTGGCTGAATTGGTAGAATTGATTGATTGACTGAACTGCTAAAGAATTTCCACATCAAAAACGCCTTTACATATACTTTAAACGTTGATAGAACCACACTACCAAGCCCTTTGAAACATTTTTAATAGAAGAATAGTGATAGTATAAATGTCTTATGCGCATCGCTCATTGCCCCAGTTCTGCCCAAGTATGTACCTTACAAACACCTCTAGTGAGTCCGATGCTTATTCTAATGTTAAACAATCAATCTTTCACGATCCCATAATCAATATTGCTTGTTTACATAACATGTTTGTATCGTGAAGTAATAAGTTTGTTCATATCATGAATTTCATTGAAATATAGGCAGAAATATCGAAGACACAGTTTTCACTATCTGATACTATTTTCTAAGAAAATAGAAAAAGGTAGACAGAATATAAAAGAAGTAAAGAAGAGCAAAGAAGATAAACAAACAGCAACGCTGCACTTTATACAATAGTCACAAGTCATTTTAACTCCATCATCATCATCATCAGCCTATCGCATTCCACTGCTGGACATAGGCCTCTCCAAGTGCACGCCACTGAGATTTTAACTCCATACTATACTAAAAATAAACTGCAGATTTATTCACAAGCCGACCTTATTGTAACCCAAAAAAAACTCAACGGATACAACAATTCATTGAATCAACTCGAAATACCCGTTAAATTTAATTTGAACCCAATAAAAACGATTCGATTATATGTGACGTATATTTATCGATTTGTAACAAGCATACAATAGTATAACAGTGAAAGTCGAAGGTCAAAGTGACTTGTTCCTTACCATGAGTCGTTAAGTATTCTTAGAACATTATTCATCATCGGCCTAGCCTTTTCCCAACTATGTTGGGGTCGGCTACCAGTCTAACCGGTTTCAGCTAAGTACCAGTGTTTTACAAGGAGCGACTGCCTATCTGACCTCCTCAACCCAGTTACCTGGGCAACACGATACCCCTTGGTTAGACTGGTTGTCAGACTTTTCAAGCTTCTGACTACCTGTAACGACTGTCAAAGATGCATGAATAGCAGCCGGGACCCACAATTTACCGTGCCTGCCGAAACACGGAGGAACCCATCTACGGACCAACCGCGTCAAGCATAGCTTAACCTGTGATCGATTCACTTATGCGGTTATAGCTTAGCCACGAGCTCCTCTTCTTAGAACATTATTAAGAAGGAATAATATTGTATTCTTCACAGGAAAAGACCTTTACTAAGCTTTAAAGACTTGTGTTAAAGAAATTTTGATTCACATCGTTAGAAACAGAATTGATTTTGACGCTTTCTTCCGATTTTCAAATTAGGGATATTAATTATTTCGACGGTTTCGAAATCTGATTTGGTTGTTTAATGAGAACTTGTAATTATTCCAAATGAATACTTAATACTACTCTTGTACTTGAACACGAAATTTGTAAAACTTGGTGGTTTTTAGGATTTTCTGGACAATATTACAGCGCATTAGAATATAAAATAATTGATTAAAAAATCTAAAAACCCACGTTTTAAAATATCACTCCGTTCAAATTTTATCACAATTGGTCCAGCCTTTTTTATAGTTGTAAATTGCAATGTCATCGGGTTTAAAGCCACCCTAAAAATTTGAGCCTGCTAGCTTACCGGGAAGTACCTCAAAATTGAGTTGCAAAAATCCAACAGGAACGACAAACGTACAAGAAAAGTGAGTGTATAAAAACGTGGGAAAAGCTAAAAATGATTGATGATTACTTGATGTCGACAAGTGTTGTGACTTCGACTTGTCAGTATATTACATTAGAAATCAAATCAAATCAAATCATTTATTTCGCTTTAAATATGTATCTACAAGCCCGGGATCAGTGGTCTCAACGTCACGATTTTGCACCGAATGCACTTAGAAGTTTATTCACACCGTAATACACACATTTTAATACACCTGAAGTACCAACGTAACATTAACTTAAGGATATCGTCAATTACAACCCCGAATCGTAACCGATCGCGTGCAAATAATCACAAGTCTCAATATCAATCCATGTAATTTTTAACCTAATCAGAAGCCATTAAGATCAATAATCGCTTGTTTATTCAAATTGATATAACATTTTAGTGATGCATCGTGCGTGCTTGTTCGAACCTTGTACGATTTTCAAATAATTCAAGCGAATCGGAAGGAAACGTGTATGCAGGTACCCTTTGTAATGTTTCATGGTAATATCTAAAGTACATAATATCTAATAATAATAATGTCCGAGCTTGTGTAGGTCGTCAAGACATCGGAAAACTTTGTAATATAACCTAAATTAAAACTTGTCACAAAATTGTTTTACTCCAAAAATAATTAGTTTGGAAAAGTATGCGTCATCGTTACACACCCTACGCACAAACAATACACAAGAAAAATGTCCTCGAACCTCTAAAGTACAGTCAGATTCAAAAGTCAGACACAATCAGATTAAAAAAAAACATTATTGGGTTATCAAGTTACAAAATAGACTTTACAACTGAAGTACAGATAACACGCAATAAACTGCAAATTCCACGTGTCACTTAAAAATAAAGCCAACAAATTAAATGTTGCAGTCGAAGATAGATCTCGATACCGTGCAATTGGGGAACCTTATGTCTATCAGTGATCGGTGATGATGACTTAGAAATTAAAGGTACATATTATGTCAATGTAATTTCTTGATCAACTTTGGCTGCTGTCTGTATACAATACACCATGTCCTTGGACCGTACAGGGTCAATTGTTTTCTGTTCAAATACCAAGCCCGGTCATTATGAAGGTCTATAAATGCCAAACTAATAAAAACTTGACTCTAACACTATCGAACAGTTGCATAACAGGTAAAACTTGTAGGGATATCGGGAGACATAGTTATGGCCCTTGGGAACAGCCTTATAAATGTTAATTGGATAGCTAATTAACGGGGAGCAAATTCTTTTGACGTAGAGGACAATGATCTTGAGACCACATCAGTTATAATGCGACATAAGTCAGAAGCGATGGCTTATTATGGGGAGATAAAAAAGAAATATATATTGTAAGTAAAAATATAAAAAAATATCCAAATAATTTACGAAAATGAGAGGTGTTGTTCAATGAATGACAATACTAATAAACAAACTATAACAAAAGCCAGGAAATACTGGACTTAGTTGAATTTTATTATACGATCCATCAGTCTTCAAATTAGCTGCATTGCGAAACAAGATGCTTTTAACTATTAAGAGCTATATTTGTATATCATTTTAAGACTCAATTTCATCAACGCCGGCAAAATCACCAATACCAATATCAAAATATGACTTAATATCATTACTTTTATCAGTCCAAAATAATGCACTGTTATAAAACCTTCTTTAAGAGTTCCTGAATGATAAAGCTTTGCTTTAAAGACAGCCTTTTCATTAGATCGAAACTGAGAAGGTCAGGGTCATGAGTCAAACCTTGAATCGTCTAAATGCACAAACAAGAATTAGTCAATTGCTTAAATAGTTGCAGATGAATGTGCATCAACAACCTTAATGTACATCTAAACCTGTTTTACACTTGTTATACTGGGTATTTGCACTTCTTTATATAATTGACATTTTTTAAATAAGGACTCATTATTAATTGCAAGAATAAAGTTTGCATATCTGAACATCACATAATTATATATCACATAAAATATATAGGTACTTATAAATTTCATTTTAAAATTTATAAAAAAATGGCTATCATGAATGGTAACGGTAACACGGTCCTAGCTGCTGGTGGTGCTACCATCTCCTTCCAGGGCAAGAACGCTAAGTACTGAATTGATCACATACACAAACTTAATGAATTTGGTACTAATATTCCAGGATCACGCCAACACTTACAGCTTGGAGGACAAACAATCTAATATCCAAAGTAAGGAGGCTATTAAACCTAATATGGATCATAATAGTAGCAATGAGAATAACGTACCATCGCAATCCAATTAGTGCCAAATAACTAAAACAATTCCATTAAAATAGCCTTGGTTTATCCTTGGCGAATTCTGAATACGGCAAAATACTCTATTTCCCAAAAAACAAATGCCAAATCGATAATCAGATTGGTTTTGGTCACTTATTCGGTTAGTATTTTGCCAGATTTTCATCATCGCTCACCGACTATTGCAAAAGATTAACTTCTTCTCGCTATGAAGTAACAAAACGATTCAATCTGAAACCCTTTTTACAATCTTTTATTTATCAAAAATTATATTAGAAGTGCCAAAGTGAGTGTGTCGTTAAGCATCAAGACCTTACTGGGTGTCCATTATAAGAAGGAAACTATGCAATACATTGAGCAATAGAAAGATGGACAAAGCCTGCAAACGGCTTATATTTCTGCGAGTGCTTACGCTGACATATCACATAAACATTTTAGAACTAACAATTCAAAGGCATGTTGCTCATCGAAATCCCATACATCCAAAGATTTATATAATACTAGCTGACCCAGCAAAGGTTGTTTTGCCGAATTTTTTTTTTCTTGTTGTATGTATTTTTAATGCCTCATTATAAAAAAAATAATAATAAACAATTTCGTTCCAAAAATAAAATATATTTTTTTAGTGTGAGCAACCCTTAACACTTAGGGGTATGAAAAATAGATGTTGTTCTATTCTCAGACCTACCTTATATATATACAAAATTTCATAAAAATCGCTCGAACCGTTTCGGAGGAGTACGGTAACTAACATCATGACACGGGAATTTTATATATTAGATAATACATTGGAAGACTGATATCTTTCGTAGTCTTCCAAATCAATCTATTTCTCCAGTTGCCATTACATTAATTTCAAAATCTTTTTTTTTAATGCATTCGATAACCGAAGCAGATTATTGTAGATGTACTAATAGGTATTACAGATAAGTTTCAAAGTGTTTTGTAAGTAGTTCAGCTATCTGTTAACAAATCAGCCGTGGTTTGTTAATTGTCAACCGTTAATTACATTTTAATGTTTCATCCATGACTCCTGGTTGTGCATTACTTAAATATTTTGTTATCAATATCATTATTTGGTTAATAATCTTTTATGTATTTGTTAATATGATATTTGTTTTTTTTTCTTAAAAAACGACTCCCGCACTAAGGAATTCAATCCTTGTGTCGCGGGGGTTTACAAACATACAACGCACATGCACAAAGACACCCAGACTCAGAACAAGCATTCGTGGATCACTTAAAATTCTTGTCTACGCGGGGATCGAACCCGCGACACGACGCGCACAGTGGCTTTCGCGGGGTGACCTAAACCACTCGGCTATCCGTGCAGTCAGCATATAGTCGTGTGACATATTAAGTCGTAACTTTTTTATTACAATCGTTTTTAAGACAAGTTTTTCTTCTGTTTTTAATGAATATATTAATTTTAAACGCTTTTTTATCTTTTTTGATTTACGGGGTTTTTTCTGTGCAGAAAATGTCACCCCGATGATTGATACAAATATTTTTAAAAATTAACACTTACATAATACAATATATAATTGCGTAAAGTGGACTGCCCAAAACTGGGCAAAAGGGAGTGCACTGCCCGAATTTAAACGCTTAAAAAGTTTTTCCGTATCGGGATTAGCAACTTCGTTAAAACTAAGACCTTGTGCTGAAATTAAATCTTGCGAGCAAGCACAAAACACGTTTTTTCATGTATTCATCAATTGAAATCGCTTGTTAAATAAAACCGTACATTAACCAGTAGTTTTCAATTTGTCACTTCAATTTGTTACACGAAAATTGATTGATATTTTAAAATCTACGAAAAATTTAACTAAGATACCAGAAATTCAGTAAGTACGTAAAAAGTTATTGAAATCATATCCGTAGCTTACCCTACTACCTTATTAGACGGACAACTGCCGAATTGATCTTCTCAACACGAGTACGCCTGGTTCACAGTCTTCCTAGCTTCTAACGACCCGTAACGACTGGCAAAGGTGTAAAATTAACAGCCACCGGTTGTGACCACAATTTAATGAAGAACTCGTTTCGACATAGTGGTAATAGCCAAGTTATCATGATTACTTTCACACTTTAAAGTAGCTTACAAAATTAGATCTATCTACCTGGAGATTGAACGTAAAGATAGAAAATGACCTATAGAGTTAACTGAACAGGAAGAGAAGATTGGACACCCAGGCGGAAAATAATTCACAGTATTAACCCAATTTAAAATTCTATATAAAAGGTAAACCCTGTCATATTGTTCGCACCAGGTGTTCTGTTCAGGATGGTCGCACATCACATCTGTTTCCGACATATGGTGCTAAGCGCAGTTTTTTCTATGCAATTATAATACGCTCACTATAAAACACGTCGTCTCGAAAACTGTAGTAAGCTTAATTGTTGAATGGCGTCTTCTAATGGATGATGTTGCTGATGTGTTTCTGTAATATAGGGATCGCACTGGTAGTTCTTTAAAAATAAATACTTTTCTTCCTGGTTTAAAATTTAGAGCTTATTTTAAGTCAGAGCTAAGAACAATTTATCGTAAAAACTTTGATATTAAATAATATCACTTTTCAGTGGTTGTGAATCTAAGTTTTATCATTGGCCTAGCCTTTTCCCAACTATGTTGGGGTCGGCTACCAGTCCAAACGGTTTCAGCTAAGTACCAGTGTTTTACAAGGAGCGACTGCCTATCTGACCTCCTCAACCCAGTTACCTGGGCAACACGATACCCCTTGGTTAGACTGGCTGTCAGACTTTTTCAAGCTTCTGACTACCTGTAACGACTGTCAAAGATGTAGGAATAACAGCCGGGACCCACAATTTTACGTACCTTCCGAAACACGGAGGAACTCGTTATGATAAAGATGGTCACCCATCTACGGACCAACCGCGTCAAGCATAGCTTAACCTGTGATCGAATCACTTATGCGGTTATAGCTTAGCCACGAGCTCCTCTAAGAATCTATCTGAATCTGAATCTAAGTTTTATCAAGAAGTTTTTAATACCTGTGGAATTTATTTAAGTAGATAGCGCAAGATAAGAGCCAAAACACCAATTTAGACAACGAAAATCATTTACCTATTCTTTTCATCATAATCCTTCAGCTATTATTTAATTAAGTGCCCATACCACCGATGGCTATTAATTCCGTACAGAATATAATTTGAAGACAACACTAATTAATGACCGATAGCTCACAAGGGCGATTATTAATTATTATAATAATAACCACGGCCGTTCCTTTCTCTATACAACGTTATTAAAACAATATATTACTCATTTTAATAATTATGAGAATTTATGCATTATTTTAATGGTAAATAAACTACAGAATATTTTATGTTTGTAACCTTAAAAAATCGGAATGGATGAACCGATTTTGCTGTTTTTTTCAATTACAGTTAAATAGCTGTCATTTGGTTCAACACAAGCATATGTAGGTAGTATTTAACTGGTCTAAAGTACCTAATTTCAACATAACGGTTAAAACTCCAAAATCTCGATTCAAAAGTGTTTGAGACACAGACAAACAGAACATTAACACTCACGGTCACTTCTCTCAATTCAAGACATAAATAATGACTGAAAAACAATAGGCAATAAGATATTATGACCAGGTCCCGATTATAACATATGTACACCTATAACCTATAGCTATTATGTATACCATTTAATCTAAACTGTATTCAGTAAGATATATTGATAGTCTTATTATAAAGACGACCTCCGTGGTCGAGTGGCGTACGCACCGGTTTCAAGGTGTCGCTAGCTCTGAGGTCCCGGGTTCGATCCCCGGTCGGGTCAGTGTAAAAATTCACATTTCTACATTGTCTCGCGTCAGGGTGTTTGTGGTACCTTCGTTGTATCTGAATTCCATAACACAAGTGCTTTAGCAACTTACTTTGGGTTCAGAACAATGTATGTGAGGTTGTCCGCATTAAAAAAAAAAAAAAATAATAATAATAATTTATTTAGTAACGTTACGGTTAACTCACGCGTATTCATCGGGACAGCCCGACTAGTTTATTTATTTATTTGTGTAGTCTAGTCTATTTGACACATTATCTCTGTGCCTTGAAACTAATTATAATCTGTCCTTAAACATAACGAACGACAGAACCCATTCAATTTTAAGTCTAACAATATAACAGGTTAGTAAAATCGCATTTAAATAAGTCCTAAAAAACCAAGAGACAAACATTTCCTAAACTAAAGTTTATAAACATGAGCTATTAAAATCAAATCATAACTTGCACATAGTTCTATAAACACCACACAATATATGTATAGTACAATAGAGTGAGATTTATCACAGGTGCGATTATAACGGGACCGGCAATGATAACAGCGTTCACAATAGGTCCCTGACACCATGCGTGTGGCCGTGTGAAACGGAAGGCTAGTGAGAAATGGACCAACGGTTGGACATATTTTTATATGTAAACTGTAATGGTTATAACCTATTTTAACTTTGTAAGTTCTTTAGTTAAGTAATGTTGCACAGCTTTTGCACGTTTAAATAAGCAAAAAATGATTTATTAGTACCAGACCACCGATAAATGTATATAGTATAAATAAAATACACGCAGACACAGAATATATGATCGTGCTGATCACACAACCATTCGTCCCTAATGGGACCTACCTACGATCGCTATTCACTGGCAAATAGATAAAATTTGACATTAATCTTATTCTCCTAAGCATTTCAACAACACATCATCATTCCCATGCCCTTATCCCAATTATTTTATTTGGGGTCGGCGCAACATGTCATCTTCTTCCATACCTTCCTATCGGCCGTCATCTCACAAGAAACACACTTTACAGCCATATCGTCTTTCACACAATCCATCCATCGTTTCTTTGGTCGTCCTCTTCCCCTATATCTATCCACACCCATGCTTAAGCATTTTAACAACACAATAATTGGAAATTCAGTCATCATTTTAATAACATTTCCATTAATTCATCCGTCACTGTAAATAGCGGAATTGGGGCCCTGGTGCAGTCAGGACCACTAGCCAGTAGAATAACAGGCCAGTCAAAAAGTACATATATACCTGTGCTTATACTTTAATTTAGGTATATCTTCTATGACCATGTCTAATGTCTTATCGAACCCACACTCTATCGATTTCCAATAAACATATTTTTTCCACGTTCCTGACACTGTCCTTCACCACTACCACTGGTATTTCTATTGATATTTCAACACAAGTCAAGGACACAGTGACATTAATAGGTGACATTATCGACACGCCATAATCATACCAGTTTATACGTATAGTCATAAAGTAAACACTTTACTTTAATACGCATTTTTTATAAATATTGCCTCGTTATACGGGTATGTTATTGGCTATATATGTATAAGCTATTTCTATTAATTATTACACAAGTGGGTTTGTTTTTAAAGTAGACACTGTTATTGGTAGGAATAGTTGGAAATCTACTGAAACTTTCAGTTTTTCAAAATGGCTTCCGCGTTGTTATTTTTCTGTGAAAATAACAAAAAAAAACACAATCTAATAAACATTAACCAAAACTCAATCTCAAGCAACAAAACCATAAATCCTCTTAACAATATCAAAGACAAATTGACATCAATTATAAGAATATGCTATCTTAATACCACGATTACAAATTCCCACGATAATCATCATTCAATGACTGCAGTTTTCAAACAATAGTTTATTAGAAACATACAGACAGAAGATAACATTTATACCGATAGATTTCACGGCCCCAGCCATGTAGGGAACTCGGTGAAACCGGCGCGTGCGCCGCTCCGAATAGTGATGGGCGCGAGCCACGCAAGACAAGACCGAACGCAAGACTTACGCAATACCAGATGTAAAATCAATTTCTGTAATTAAACTTTCAAGTGTACCCATAAAATAATTAAAAACTATGGTCTTTAAGAACAGCTATGGGTCAGTTCCAGCATTCATGATTCTAATCTGGGCCCCGATTCTACTATTTACAATGGCCGATGAATGAAGGGAAATTGGATTAAATTTGAAATTATTCCTAGTTTCTTAAGCATTATGCTAACACAATAATTGAAAATTCATTTCTCTGATCTTGAGTCTACCGTCCCGTACTTAATTACCAATTGTTGTGTAGGAAAAATGCTTAAGATAATACGAAAATCATCAGTCATTTTAAGCTAATTTGCATTAATTCATCGGCCATTGTAAATAGCAGAAATGGGGCCCACAGTTCTATGACAAATGTTTGGTAAGAATTGCAAGAATCTTAGCTACCAATATTTTCTTTTTTGCAGCTATTGCAACATCTTTTATTCTTTCCTGCTTGATTGATTTATTAATTACTTGTCGGTAGTGATAGGCAATGCAAAAATTAATAATTATAACGACATAAAAGAAAAATAGAATCAATAAAATAAAAAAATAACGAGTTTATGAATCAGTAGTATTTTAATAACAGTGGTCTGTGGTCATCTAATAAATGTCATGGCCTGTCCATAAAAGGATACTAT
The DNA here is from genome assembly GCF_003590095.1 of Trichoplusia ni. Classification (NCBI taxonomy): domain Eukaryota; kingdom Metazoa; phylum Arthropoda; class Insecta; order Lepidoptera; family Noctuidae; genus Trichoplusia; species Trichoplusia ni. The sequence goes on along the minus strand of NC_039495.1, from coordinate 3,959,028 downwards.
TATGATGCTCATGACGTCATCTAATAAAAAAAGGTTTTCCGCGATTCGAGATATTATTATTGAGAAGTCAGTTTGACATTTGATCGCGACCCACGCTTGTAACTGCTTTATAAGGATAAATTAATAGAAATCTTGTTAATACTCAATAGATTGGATTGTAAATTAGTTTTGTAAAGGATTAATCATAGTTGTTAAAGATCCTAGTAACCTATATCTATTAATTAGTTGCGTCCTGTCCCTATGTTATTAACTAATGATATTTGAATCCAAGTAAGCAGGTATATATAGTTTGTAAAATATGAGTAGATAAATATGAATCCAACAACGTACAGAAGGTACTCGTCATATGCAGTAAGAAAATAGGCAAGATATATTTCTTTGTGTTTCATTACATAACTAGCTGTTGCTTGCGGATACGCCCGGATGCTTGCTGTAGCTGTGAAAACATTAATCTCCTTGTCCGAAAATGAATAAAAGTAGCCTAAAGTGTGAGCTTCCTTACGCATGACGAGATTACAAAACCCACATGCACACCAAATATGTATATTTTCTATAGCATTTATAATATAATTCAACTTTACAAGTCAGGATCTGTTTTTGTAGTATACCAAAAGACCATAAATAACACAACATTCAATCTAAAGTTACTTTCATCCTTGTAAAAAATATTAAATTTTACTCATTTCCTTGCGTCGCAGTTTCTTGCTACTCGTAACGATCACATCCCTATTGTAAACAATTGCACGCCGGCTGCCTTTCCTGATTAACAATAGATACTTATTAACTTTACGCTGGTTATTTACAACATTTAGTTATTACATAACGGCATTAATATTGTGGGTACTACTGTATATAACTGTACTGAACTTATTTGTGAGAAATTTGTTGTTACCTCAGCTATATATGTAGTTTTGTTAGTGAGTCAAGCAATACGGGAACAACAGACATTGTTATATACCATAATTATTGTAGCTACCCCCCACCGCGTCAGCTCATATTTAAAGATATTCCAATTAAACCGATATTGAATAATTAACTTTGTTTTATATCATTCAAAAAATCTCTAAACAGAATAGATGTATTTTTATAACCTTTAAATAAATCAGTGAAAGTTTTAATAATGTATTTTCTTATATCTCTTTTAATGAAAACCTAACGTATATCTGAAATATTATAAGGTGACGTCACAATCCAGTTTTTTATTCTTTATAACTTGTGCGCTGATATATTCTGACGTATTTCATCCACGAATCAGCTAATCCACTCATAATAAACACGCATGCATCACTTCATTACAATAATCCACAAAAATTGATCACAATTCGATATTAATAGCGCTTCTGCCTATAAAAATAAGGTTGAAAATTAAAATTCAGTACACTAAAAGTCTTGTAGACCACCGTACATTCAAACATCAACCTAATAAGCGCCTTTTCTGTATCAGAATAAAGTTCAAATTCAGTTTTATCTTTTTCAAATTGCAGACTACCGTACATTTTGTCATTGTGTTGACATAATGCGTATCAAGTCGGCTGATAGATAATGATATCTAAGAGCAAAGAGATAATCTTTCACTTGAGATATTGGAAAATTCTCGTCACATTGACAAGAATTATTTCAGTAATATTAAATATTGTAGGTTTATAATCTTCGCACATACGAGAACGAGTATTTTACGAGAAGTTCACAGAATTAAACGGAATAAATGTTTCTTTTGCCCCATCAGCGGTATTACAAAGAGTGTTTTGCGAAATAGATATTTTTTGTTGTCAAACTAAGCTGTGGTGGTGTCAAACAAGATGCAAGACCGCCAGTCAGACCCTACGGAACCAAATAACACACAAAAAGATCGCACTATGCTCCGCTCCTAAGTATGTATTTGAGTAGATTTATTCATATTCAGTACTAATATTCTGAGTAAAACCTAAAGAGCCTACATTTAAAAAAATCATCTATATTATTCCATATGCACCATTTTCTTATTTTCGAAATAAATCGTTTCAAGTTCAATCAACTTTCCCGCGACGGCTCATAAATTTTATATCAACGTTTACGTAAAATAAGCCTTCTGAACCAGCAATAGCTGATTTAAATATTCAAACAATTTTCCACTGCCGCGGTACGTGCATGAAGATATGCGACTATATGCTAATTTTGTTGGTAAAAAAACCTTACTTAGCACGAGTTGAGTAAGCATCAGTTTCTCAAATTATAATGACTTGATTTATATTCAAAGTGAAATAATACACTCTATTTCTCTTCGCAAATTTGTTTATGATGCAGGTCTTACCTAAGGAAATTTTAGTCGAATGATTTGGCCATATGATATATCGTGATGGGTTTGGTTGCCCGAGGTACAGGTTCGATCCTAGCAAAAGCAACCAATATGACTTTTTCAAAGTTATGTATTTTCCAAATAATTAATTAATAAGACAACAGTAATAAAGCTTGGTCAGGTTAACATTCAGAGTAAATCTGGATTTCAATTGAATTCTTAAATTGCCAACCCGCAATGAGCTAGCGTGGTGATTAATGCTCAAACCTACCCTATATGGAACGAGACATATTTCCAGTAATGGGACGTAGCCGTATATTTGGTTCAAAACTATAAAGCTAGCTTATATTCTCACTGGGAGATCGTTTAATTAATAGAGTCATCTCAAAATACGCAAAAAGGACAATCTACGTCGGCTAATTGACTTTTAAAAATTCCTTGAAAGAGCATTTACAAATTCAATCAATCGGACGCAACGTAAGGTAGTACATTTCCTATAAACGACGACCAGCTACATGCGTACCAGCGTTGGCACTGTTTACAAAACAATTCTTTAGAACCGGCCACTTGGTAACACAACACAAAAGTACCGTATTTATAAAACAATTCAACAACAATGAGGCAATGAACTTCTGCCGTTAAGAGTTGAAGAACTACAGGTGTTTGTTCACGTGACGATCAACAGACTTGTCGTAGCCGTATGTAGTGAAGACACTTGGCCAAGTAGCGTTGTAACTTGTCTATTTGGCTAAACATCCCTCTTGTCAAAGCTTATCATGAGACTTCGACCGAAATTTAGCTGTGCCTCTGTTGTGCGATGATCTTGGATACTTAAGCTTGCGATTAGTTTTCATTAGTGCATTAGATACACGCTCTGTGGTGATTGAACTCCCCAACGATTTCAAGTAAGTAACGGGTATCAAAAATACATTCTCCAGAAAAATTACTAGACTACCCCATTATTAATAAATTTGAAGGGTTAAAGTACATCTGTCAACAAAAACTACTTGCTTTAAAATCTAACTAGCCACACTCACTCAATCAAATCTCATCATCGGAGTAATCAACGGCTGGGCATAAGTATCCCTTGATTTATATCATTCCTCTCTATCTCTTTCACTTCGCACTCACTGTATTATCATCTAACCATCTTACTAAACCATCTGACTATCGGAATTCAATTAAATATATTCTGAATTCCAAAAATGTATCATCAGCCTGTACCAGTTCTAATGCTATTGGTATCGTCTTAGAGAAAGAACGATCATTAAAAACCTCAAGTAAACCAATCGAAGCCCATCATCTCCATTATTCAAGCATCTTTTTATGATCAAGCATTTACGGAATCTTAACTCTGTCTTCAACATCCCATGCAACGAGAATGCAACAACAAGGCATGTTAGCAACAACGTGTATGTCCGAGACAAGTGTTATTTACATAGGAATGTATTCCGTACCCACGCGATCGGCACTGAAACCGATTTGTGAGATTATAAGTTGGTGGGCTATGTCGGTTCGTTGGTTAGATCATAAAAGTCAGGAATATTAATTGGTTTCCCATGGATTTAAAAAGAATATTCTATTATACTTTTTTTCACACGCCTATAGTAAAGAGGAAAAATAGTTGTTTGAAAGGAAATATTACAACAATTAATTAATGGCAGTTCCTGATATTACAACGTTTTTTATCTATACTGATATATAAAGCTGAGGAGTTTGTTTGTTTGTTTGAACGCGCTAATCTCAGGAACTACTGGTCCAAATTGAAAAATTCTTTAGACCATTCATCGAGGAAGGCTATAAACCATCACGCTGCGATTACTAGGAGCGAAGATACAATGGAAAATGTGAAAAAAAACAGGGCAGGTATAAATCATAACTTATATCTTTTACCCACGGGGACGAAGTCGCGGGTAACAGCTAGTAACGGTATAATCCTCTTCTTCCTTCGTCGTGAGAAAGGTTAGGTTAGGTTAAGATGAACTTTAGGGAAAAGCAACTGAGAACTGCTGTTCTCCCTTTTTACCGTATAAAAAGGAAGGTGAGAAACTATTACAAACTATTACAAAAATGTCTTTCAAATTAGTCTACAATATATAGGTAGTATCTTTTTAGGACTTTGATTCTGGATAATATACTTACTGGCTTACTCATACATCTCTCAGAACAAGTTCGGGGAAAAAGATTACATATATAAGAAAATATAGATTGAGATGTGTATCATCCAAGTAATATATCAATATGACATGACAGACATTACTACTGTGTAATATTAGTAAAAGAATCTGGTTTATCTGCTCAATGGATTTATAAGATAACGTTAGGCTGAGATCCGAAAAACTTGTAGAATGATCTATATAATATTATCTATATCTTGGTATAGTTAAATCATCATTCGTAAGTAGGTTTTTCTAATAATAGTGAATTTTCTGGTGGATTTGGAAGTAAAGAAAACTCATTTTGACTTATAGAAAACTACCGAAAAGTCAAAAAATATATCAAAAACTCATTCTAGCCTGTTGATAATCCACAATTGGGAAAAATCTCGATGAAAAGAATTTCAAGATTCAAACATTCGATGGCCTATCTTCGCATAATAATCATTGCTGCTTCACCAATAGAACCGTACCTAAGTTGTTCGTAAATAAATTTCTAAACCACTGCGAGTGTTTATTATTAAAGTACATTCAGGTACTTATGCAAATGAAACGTCCGTCAGTTAGACTTTCTTGGCACGATCTACGTCTTCCGGCTCAACAGGCCTGGCAGTCTTCACTGACTGTAATAATACAGATATAAAACCTTTATAGTAAACCTTTTAAGAATCAATCGCACTTTGTTTTTTTTTTTTTTTCAATAGTCTTTTGATTTTTTCAATGATTATAAATAAATTGTCATTGATGTCCGTATGGATTGAGGAGCCACTTTCGATTTAAAAAGGAAGCTCGCCCCCTTATTTAGTAGGAAAGTAAATAATTTTGTAGACCGAATTCTGAAATTTGTAGTATAATATGTCTAAAGTTATGTAACTGTGAATGTGGCTCCTCAATCCAAACATCTGAATTGAGGAGCCACCTGAAACACGGAAAGTATTCCATGTATATTTTTGAAAATTTTGTATCATTTAGTAGCAATTGTGTATAGTGTCTACTAAAAATTTGAGCCCAGTACTGTTTATATTCAAGAATATACAATACTTTTAATGTGGCTCCTCGATCTATACACAAGAGCATGAATTGCCATGAAAGTTATTGGTCAATTTATATTCCACTCTAAAGACATTTAGTAGTAAGTGTGTTCGAATTTGTAGTATATGGACAAAGTAGTAGACTGAGCGAATTTAATAAATAAATGCATTTCATTTGGCTCCTCAATCGTGACGTCTGCATAATAAATAATTGACTGTACCTACCTGAGATCAAAACGGAATAAAATACCAGAGACACTAACATTTAGTATAAACGGTCTACTAAATACATATGCACAGATCAACATTGTATATGTTCGGTATCTGAAAAACAAATGTCGAAAAATTAAATTTCAAAAATGAATCATCCTAGTTTAATTCATATAACATGGTCACCCTAAATAGCGAATTCGTAAGGAATATTTAGAAGTGATTTGTTTTTCAGATACCGAACATATACAATGTTGATCTGTGCATATGTATTTAGTAGACCGTTTATACTAAATGTTAGTGTCTCTGGTATTTTATTCCGTTTTGATCTCAGGTAGGTACAGTCAATTATTTATTATGCAGACGTCACGATTGAGGAGCCAAATGAAATGCATTTATTTATTAAATTCGCTCAGTCTACTACTTTGTCCATATACTACAAATTCGAACACACTTACTACTAAATGTCTTTAGAGTGGAATATAAATTGACCAATAACTTTCATGGCAATTCATGCTCTTGTGTATAGATCGAGGAGCCACATTAAAAGTATTGTATATTCTTGAATATAAACAGTACTGGGCTCAAATTTTTAGTAGACACTATACACAATTTCTACTAAATGATACAAAATTTTCAAAAATATACATGGAATACTTTCCGTGTTTCAGGTGGCTCCTCAATTCAGATGTTTGGATTGAGGAGCCACATTCACAGTTACATAACTTTAGACATATCATACTACAAATTTCAGAATTCGGTCTACAAAATTATTGATTTCCCTACTAAATAAGGGGGCGAGCTTCCTTTTTAAATCGAAAGTGGCTCCTCAATCCATACGGACATTGTCATTTGTTTTTTGACAATTCAATTCAAATCGTTCAGTGGTTCTCTGGGAATGGTAAAGGTTTATTTTTAATTATTGCAACCACCATGACCACATGTTTGTCATTTTTAAGGTTCCTTACCTAAAGGGTAAAACGGAACCCCATTCCTGAGGCTTCGCTGACTGTCTGTTGGTTTGTTTGCCCTGTCAAATAGTCTGCCTCATGATCCGTGCTAGCAACACAGTTGGCGAATTTCTGTTGCCGCTCTAACAACATGTAAAGAAAATAAGTATCCAGGTTAGGCAAGGGATGGTCATAAATTATCAATCTGTTTTCTTAATGGTTAAGTAATTTTTCACCAGCTTGTATCGATCTGCATCCCATCTCATTATTCACCTCTTTAAAAAAAATACCTCCATAAAATACCGATTTTACTAGGCACGTAGTTCCCATCAAAACCTCGCTAAACTTTCTAGTGACGTAACAGATTTCTAGTGGGGTTAACTATGCCTAGCTCAAGGGTGAACAGCTGACCCCGGCCAAGGGAAGGCTGTGACATTACAGCTATCGATAGTCAGGCGATTCTCGTGTAACTTGAACTTTCAATACGTGATGTATGAATTTTACGCTGGTTTTAATTATATTTATACTACAGGCATGTGAATAGGTATAAGTTACTTATCAATTTATTTATTAAATGTGGCTACAAATTGGTATTCATTAATTGCAACTTAGGCGCACCGGAAAAGTAATCCAGCAAGCCATAACGCTGAAGCGACAATCGTTCCCGTACAAAGTTATCTAAAACTACAAGTATTTATTGTCTACAATTTTGAAACCGATTTTAATACTCAACAATTAATTTTAAGTATCAAAATAAATCAGGAAAACGCACAAAAAAAATTACATAAGCCATTAATACATTTAATAAGACAGTAAACAGAAGTAAAACGCACATGTTACACCAGCCGGTTACCTAACTAATAGGATCACAGCTAATCGCCCGTTACATAGAGAAACTGAAGCAGTTACTACCATTTACTACCATTAACTACCATCTGACACGCCAAGGGCAGAGATTTGGTAGCGAATGGTGGAAAAGTAGGTCGGCTTATAAATGATTTTTATTCTTAGGTGTTTTGCATAAAGCAATGGTTAAAAGTAACCGTTTCCTATAATAAAAGTGGTTTTTGTAATGCAGACGTTTTGTTTTTAAGATATAAAAGTTTACTATGCATAGGTATAACAATTATATTGTGGAATTTATATTACCCACACCACGTCTGTAGTAGGGTGCCAAACGCTCTATTATTAACTTTTGGTTCTGGTATTATGAGAAAGATCCTTAAATAAGATACAGACAAAAAAATATACTAGGGTAGAATTAAACAAAAACGGTATTCAACCCTAACCCTATAACGGCCAAAGCTTATCCATTTTCATAGACCTTACATTGGCTGCCGCAGCATAGCTTAAACCAAAAGCTACGTAGATGAAAAACAGCAGGATATCAAGAAAAGCCCAACAATCTAACGAAACTAGAAAATAATATCTTCTTTAAATAAGATAAAACAATTATTAACTGTAATTACACAGTCTTGAACTCGTCTAGACAGCAGTTAGTTAGATCCCTCAATTAACTATGATTTGTCTCGTCGTTTACTGATAAGTAGTAACTACTAGTAACTGTAATATGACGTCACTAATGGGTTATTGTACCTTAACTATGTGTTGTTTTAACTGTACCTAACAAGTTTTAAACTGAATGACGAAGCTTGAATGCGTTGCGTTCTTTGTTGAGGTTAAATTAAATCGGCGCCTGCGCATCGTGTGGGTTAAACTGTTTTTACTAAAGATACATAATAAGTATTTGGTATTATTTGAACGTAACGTTTTACCACAAAAAAATAAACTTTCCTTTTCTTATATTTCGAGGTTTAGACAAGGCTGTCCAGCAGTGGGTGGTGATGATAGGCTGATATAATAAGTATTATTGAAATAACACACTAAACTAATTTTACTATGCCCAACAGGGTCCATTTAAATTGAGCTGTAAACTTAACTTAATTGACCACCTATGAAACATGATAGGTAAGCAAAAAATAATTGAATTGAAAGAAACAAAGGTCTATTCTTCTTATTATTTTTTCTTAGACCTTAATAACGATGGTTATAAACATTAAAACGAACAACTCTTACTCGAACATTCTCTCACCGCTAAAGACCTCAAAACTCCAGATTACGAGGAAACCCTTAACAAACCGCAATAATTACAAAAAGAGTAATAATATAATGCGTTAGTGGCGCCGTGGTTGGCAAAATGCTCGGCAAGGCCATGCCCCCAATATAACGCTCTCTCTTTAGCCGAGACGGAACGCTCGTGATTTAACTATCTTTAAAATAAAACTGAATTGAGGAAGTCATGTTTAAAACAAAGAGATTTTTGTCAGATGTCTAATTTTGTTACTATTTCCATCATTTCAATAATTAGTGACGAAGTTATTGTATTATTTGAGTGGCCTTTTGGTCTAGTGGTTGGTGGCAAGTACTTGGCATTAGATGGTAAGTACTTGGTGTTAGATGGTAAGTACTTGGTGTTGGATGGTAAGTGCTTGGTGCTAGATGGTAAGTACTTGGTGTCGGATGGTAAGTACTTGGAGTTGGATGGTAAGTACTTGGTGTTAGATGGTAAGTACTTGGTGTTGGATGGTAAGTACCTGGTGTTATGGATTATGCTTGGTGTTGGATGGTAAGTACTTGGTGTTAGATGTTAGATAGATTTCATTGTTGGATAGTTTTTTCATTGAGGAGGACATAAAATCTATAATCACACCATAATTAATAGGAGCCGAGCAGTGATGAAAAATCTTACAAATATGGACAGAAGTTTCGTGAACTCTAAAAACTAATCCGATTTCAAAAAATCCTAACTTATATCTTCTACCCACGCGGACAAAGTCGCGGGTAACAGTTATTATCGTTATACAACTAAATACCAGCCGATATATTCGGTGAATATGAATCAGTGTTTTACATTCGGGCCGCGGTATTAGCGACGTGTATGGTAATGAGGCATTGGACAGCTGGCCGTGTGGCTTAAGGATAATGGGCCCAGCTTACTATGTAGGTCCTACGTGATAACTAAATGTAAAAGTCGACGTAGACAGTGTGTTATTTTCAATCAATTATTAAAGTTAGGATAAGAAGTAGAATTACACAGGTCAATTACACTTCGAATAAAACATAACAATATGCCAAAGAAAAAAATTGTAGCGTAAAAAACAGTTATATTATTTCAAAAATATTAGGGTTCCGTTAGAAAATTGCGATATTGTGACACAAGGCGTCATAACTTATATCTTCTAACCACGCGGACGAAGTCGCGGGAATCTGCTAGTGTACAAATAAAGGCATTAATGTAGATAAAGTTGATAATATTGGAAATTGAAAAAAGAAAAATATATTTGCAGTAGCTACTTGGTCTAACAAACTGGCTTTTAACAAATCCAATAAAACAGAAAGCCATATCCCAATACATGACCAGAAACCGCGGCAAACGTAGAAGTAGCAAAAATCTACAATGAAATTTTGGTACCATGGGAAATATACCTCGAATACAAGATTATCACCTTTAAACTTAACAATACCCTGTATAGCCATTGAGATGTAAAACAATAGCCGGCGTACACAATACACTACTGTTAAAACTTGTAACCCAATGCCTTTAAAACTGCCAATTTTGCTCCATAATTGTCTTGGTGCAAAGAAACTTTTGGAGTTTTTATTCCCTTGTTAAGAGCACGTTGGGTTTCAAAACATGGTGGAAATATTGATAAGGGAAATGATAAATAGAATTCAGTTGCAGGGTAAAGCGATGTACCGGAAGGCCATGAATGCGATGGGTGGAAGAAGTGATGATATGATGGATGCGAAAGACAAAAGACAGGATGGTAAAACAAAGGGATTCCTATACCCAGATGTGGGTTATTCAAGGCTGTTTGTAATGATGATGATTGTCCTGTCAAATAAGAACAATTTTTGAATTTCTTATGTTCTTTTACTCTTTGCCGACACTTTTAAAGAGCTCTGAATCTGCTAAGCATTTGCTTTTGATCCTATTGTAATGGGTTTTTGACCTTTCGATGTGATAGTTCCACTTTTTCTTTTATTTCTTGCATATCCTGCATCTTACACAAAAAAAATACAAAAACAAACACTCTTCTGCTAACAAAATGCATTTCCACATTTGAATAAATAAAAAGCACTAAAGCTCTTATAAACGATTATCACAATAAAAAGTACGCAACCATTCTCACACTTCTAAAGCCACAAGACATGAGTCAAAAAACTTTCGGAAACATCCTGATGAGATCATTACACAAATATAACAACCACAAAACGATAAAATGCCAATTTATCATCTACTTATCTTACATGCCCAAACAAGAACTCCCAGGAGGTCAAAAAAGCCATAATTTAAGCCCACACGCTATACCGACCTCAAAAAAACGCCCTAAATTACCAGTTTTACCATGGATTTACCGGTAATATCATATGGTTTGCTTCCGTGGTAATCTTGTATTGTTACAAAACATGTTACGGTAATACGAGGTAATTCATCGTAATTGTCTCTCGAATGCCTGCAGAGTTGCGCGATGGTTGCGCATGAGTTGATTCTTGATCGTAGGATGTTGGTTGCAGATAGCTTAGATAACAGCGTCCTTTTTAGATGGGGGAATTAATTATGGTCTGAATTAATATACTTTAGCAACTATATCCAAGAAAGGATTTTTTTTTGGATTATTGGACATCTGCACATAAATTGTAAATGTCAGAGATATGTAACATTAGGTATAGACGTTACGTTTAACTTATACGTACGGTAACTACGGTACAATCGTTTGGAAACTATAGCCGTAGACAGTGCAAGCTTTTGTTAACGAAGGCCCAATGATCTCTTATGTAAATGTTTAATATTGTTTCTACACTATTTTCCACTAACTTATAACTCCAAATAATAATATAATATATCCTGGGACAACTCACACACGGTAATCTGATCCCAAGCTAAGCAGAGCTTGTGTTATGGTAACCAGACAACTGATAAACTTAATTAAATATTTTAGACGCAATTAAAAAAAAAAAAGCGACGATTTGGCAAATTCCTCCTTTTAGACGTCATTTAAAAACAAAATCAATACAAGCAAAATTTCGCACAAACATTACCACTTCACAAAAACCGTTCAAAATAACAGTAAATCATTTTGGAAGCTGTCCAAACCTGATCGGACGTCTCAAGGAAGTAAGGGCTTGCACATGTAATCGGACTTGTGAACACGTTGGACCGGTCCCCAGGTCAATATCAAGTGGCGAGTAGCGACCGCCACATGTGTGCCACTATTACCAGTTGAGATGTTAAGTTTGTGATGCAGAATTTTGCGTGTGCTTTTTAATAAGGTTTTTTAGATATTAATAACATCTTATTAGAAGGTACATCAGGTACATTGCTGAAAATATTGGATTCGTAGGTATTTATATTTTGTTAATTAAATTTTCATTATAATACTAATTAACTTTTACATATTTGCACAAGTTGAATCTCCTAGTTACTCACAGCAAATTTTGACACGAAACGTGACGTTAAAATTAATCATGTTTCTATTAATCAACTTTGACCAGACGTGAACGTATAATCACGTTTGCCAATTTTGCAATTATTAATTAACTAATTAATATGAGCTTTGGTTCTCAACAATATAATTGTTGCGACCTTGGTAAAGTTGCATCTAACCTCTGCAGTCATAAGGAGTTAAATGTGAATTTTAAATTTTTATTTCTAGCCGACACATACCCATAGCTTTGGGTTATTTTACAACCTATAAATACCTATAACCTTTGGTGGGTAAAAGAATTATCAAATCGATTCACTATTTCCGGAGATTTACCAATAGATACAACGCATCAAACTTTCCCTGGTTCAAATTTGTTGATTCGTACGCATAGCGGTGTGGGTGTAACTTGAACCTTTAGTGTTTTAACCTCAATTTTAACCAAGAAATTAAGTTTAAGATTTTTTGTTTTTTAAACAGGAGGCAAATACAGGTTCGTGTGTAATACCTTAAAATGCTGAGTAATGAGTACACTTATATGTAAAAAATACTGGGTCGTTTGTAACCTTTTGTGTATATAAATAGTGTTATATATAGGATTCTTGCAACATAAGGCTGAAAGAACCCATTTACCTTGTTTACCCGAGTTTACACTCAACTCAACCTAATTTAGTCGACCATACTCGGATATCATATGAAAGCACGAGTCTCACACGGGCGTCAAACCCGCAACAAATAACTGTGACTATTAACATTTGCACGCCGGTTTTCCCTCCAAAATTGCCGGAACTATCGGCGATGTTATTTTACACGCATTTTGTATGGTTATTTAAAGAATCCCAATAAAATCACGCTTTTTAAATATTCTTGTTAAACTTTGAGTTACTAATTGTCTCGTTACTAATTCAATCTCGAGTATATGCGTGCAATTGCAAATCAGTGTTACCAAGATACATTTTGATACGGGCATTTAGAGTGCTTTGCAATTTTGAAAATCTATGTCCCAAGTGATGTAAAATGAAAAAAAATAAAGCAAGAAAGTAAAATTGTTAAGGTCCGCGTTCGCAATTCCTAAAGTTCACTTTATGCTAAAATTCAAGACTTTGGAAAATACTCTTTGAAAAATATAGTCCTTCTAGCACTAGTTTTTCATAAAAACAGTACTTTTATGAATTTATTTAACTAAAATACATTCAAGTAAAATTGGAAACCAAACGCTACTGAGAAAGAAAAAACCAAATGTAATAAATTCATTAATCTTTCAAAAACTATGATAGAAGCTAACACAGTTAAACTATTCAGGCTAAACCACAATAGGTGTCTAGACGCTGGATAACTAGTTATTGACCTGGATAATGTGAACAATGACCAGCTTTAGACACGGGGTGAGGTCGGCTAATAGGCCCGCTGCGAAGGCAAGGCAATGATGAATGAAGTTTAAAAGTGATAGCTACGCAAATAGTTTTTAATATCTGCAAAATAAGGTTATATAGGTGCCTACCACGAATTTTCTTGAGGGCCTTGCAGTTGTTGACAGTGGACTTCATAGCAACTCTTTCTTTTGTTTTAACTATTGCTTTTTTTTATAAATAAATGCTTGAAGTCGTGAGCGTCGAGTCGTAACAAAAAATAAGGATAATAGGGTGGGCCAATCTAGGTACTGTCCAATGTAAATTGACATTCAAAAAATACTTAGTAGCCTTATTTTGAATGAATGTATTTTGTTTTTTATGAAATTGAAGGGATCAGAAAGGAACTATATGACTTTATTTAATTTGCCTGTTTAAAATACCATTTTTGTGGTCGATTTCGACTGTTATTAGGTATCAAAATGACCCAGTATTTTACGTGAAACGACTGCTTGTCTGACCTTTACAAGATTCACGAACCATTGGATAACACGGTAACCCTTCGGGAGGTCAATATTGTACATTGCCATAAACGCAATATCTGGGTCAAATAAAGAGTCTTATGTTATTTGCATGTTGCCTTAAGGATGGAATCTTTAGGATGGTAGTTCTGTTTTAGTTTAGAAATATTTATAGAACATTGTAATTCTAAAGAAAACGATTAAAGTGTAGTGTATTATGACAGTTACATTCGAATTTTCAAACAATAACCATGTAATGACTGCAGCAAAACCTCTTTTCAGAAGATCCTACTCGTTAAAAAAGTAAAGACGCAATAACAACAAAAAAATGTACCACCAAGTTTCAAACCTGCTGAGGACGACAAAAGGTGCCCAAAAAATAAGTGTTAATTATCACTAACTACCCAACAAAGAACATAAAAATAACCGCAAAACCATTCTCCAAAAGTCACCAGCTTTTGGTCTACATTAAAAAAAACACGGCGCACAATGGATGCCCAGGCGCCGCAGGTAGCGCCATAAGACGACATCATCTGTGTTGAATGTGACTTGTGGAGGAGATTTGTAAACTATTGTAGTTTTAATTGCAGGATAAGATGCAGCGCAGACGACAGACTATCCGTGACGCACTTTTTAGTCTGTGAAATTAGAATCTATGTAATTAAATGCAGTAACGCACACGCCTGTCAGGCAGATTTTTGAGCGCCGCAGACTTGATCGCATAAAAAGGGTGCCGTCTGCACTGCACCTAAGGCCTGATTCGCACGGGAGCTTTTTTAACGCGCGTTAAAAAAGCGTTCAAATAGAACAAATGCATTTCCAAGTACTTGTTCAAACGTCCGTGCTTTTAAAACGCGACGCTTTTTTATCGAGTAGTGTTACATTTTCAGCGCTGGGCGTTGGGCGCTAAAGAGAATAGTCGTAGACTCTGTCTACTCGTTAATGAAAGAAGTCTCTTTGTTCTTCATTTGTTTCGGTAGTGGTTGGAAATAGGTCAACTGCTTGTGTGCAAGATTAAATAGGATTGCAAATTGGGACCAACCGACAAATGTTTGTTCCAAATGTTGTAGTGCAGTATCTTAATCAAATATTTGTAAATCTCAAAGGGGTTAGACTAACATTTGGATAAGATTATACATAATGTATTCTCATCGGGAGAATTTAAAGATTTGTAGCTTATCATCCGTTTTTTTATATTGTTCCTTTCTTGCATAAGTACCTAAGTGTAGTAGTAATATGTAAGCACTTACTATTGTATAAGTCAGTAAATGAAATAATGACACATTTTTCTGCAACTCAAGTCGTAAAAAATTACAAAACATTTTCAAAATAACTTCAAAAGAATGTTTAGTTATCAGATGCACTTATGTAGATAAAACGGTGTTGTGAAATATTTATTGTAACATGAGTAATGTTATCAAACTTATACTAGATGCGCAAATCTATACTAATATATAAACCTGAAGAGTTTGTTTGTTTGTTTGTTTGTTTGTTTGAACGCGCTAATCTCAGGAACTACTGGTCCAAATTGAAAAATTCTTTTTGTTTTGAGTAGACAATTAATCGAGGAAGGCTTTAGGCTATAAACCATCACGCTGCGACTAATAGGAGCGAAGATACAATGGAAAATGTTAAAAAAAAACAGGACGGGTATAAATCATAACTTACATCTTCTTCTACCCACGGGAACGAAGTCGCGGGCAACAGCTAGTCGTGAGATAAAAGGCTAGATGCCAATAATGTGACTCATGAATATATTTTTCCGGAAAAGCATGAAAGCAAAGGCTGAACCCGCGATTCAATTGCCATTGTGGACGTAACGGTGGACTGCCAGGAAAACAATGTATCCTCTAACAAGCTAACGATGCTAAGGAATTGATGTAGGTAGCGTAAGCCTTCGCAGAAATCTTTGTCCAAGAGTGATCGTAATAACCACGTTGAGATGATGTTGATAAACGTCGGAATAAACGCGGGTAAAACAGTTCAGTTTTAAAAGTTAATTAGTTTTCCAATGACCGAGGGGTCTTAGAATAACTTACGTTATTGCATCTTAACTTTATATTAACAGCTTTTTTAAACCTTCTTTGAATACCTTATTATATAACGTACGAAACAGTAGTAGTAGCCGAGTGGTGTAGGTTCTAGGCGCCACGTACGCCACGTGTCGTTTCAAGCATTAGTGTGATCCTCATGTGAAAAATTTATCATCCATAGTTGATACGTTCTACAATTTCCTACACTCCACGAGCCAATCAATACCAAACTTTACACTATTATCTATACGATAATAAATTTCGTTGCCAATCTTTTATCTCGCTTTATCAAGAGTGGTACAGTGAGCGTCACCTTGGCGAATGAGAACAGCATCTCGGAGTAGGCGCTGATTAGATAACATCACAACTTCTTATTGATAATTATGTCAGATGTGACTGACACTGGAATGTGGAAAAGTGACAAGATGGCAGGCAGTAATGCAGTAACAATATATTTATTCAAGAATAGATGGGCTACAACTATTTCTTTAATATCTGAACATGTTCTTGATGTTATATTTCAGTGCTTTCTCATTAGAGTCCCTACTCGAGTATACTTCTAGTGATTTGGTTATTCTTCATTTTAAACACACAAATTTTAAGCGGTTCGGCAGATTTTTATCGAACATATCTAAGAACATTCGCACATCATTCACCTTCAATACAAAACAAAACAAACTGAAACCGCTCATCACTCCCTAGGGGAGTTTCAACAAGAAATGCGGTAAACCAACCCTAGTATACGCATACCACGTAGATAATATGAATTTGAGGTAGACAATTTAAAACATACAAAATGCATAGATAGTCGAGTAATGTAGGTCACCACAACACCCTATGTTCGATCCCCGCGTCCGACAATCATTTAATTTTGTGCGATCCACGGATGCTTGTTCTGGGTCTGGGTGTCTCGTACATCATCATCGGCTAATTGGGGAAAAGGCTACTTTTCCCCAACTATGTTGGGGTCGGCTTCCAGTCTAACCGGTTTCAGCTTTCAGCCGAGTACCAGTGTTTTACGAAGAGCGACAGCGTATCTGACCTCCTCAACCCAGTTACCTGGGCAACACGATACCCCTTGTCAGACTTTTCAAGCTTCTCACTACCTGTAATGACTGACAAAGATGTAGGAATAACAGCCAGTGTCTTGTACATGTGACTTCAAAATTTGTGAAACCCCAGGGACTCAAGTATAAAATTCATTAATGCGTTTTGTTTTGTTTCATCGTCTATCAATGGTATCTTAAGAGTAATTCACGCTGTGTGTCACTTCTTTATATATTCCTGAACTATTATTCAAAATCATGACCAGTTTATGACCAACTCTACAACGTTAATTTAAACGCGTAAATATTATTCATGAAACAGAGTTAATTACGTGACTCATATTGTTATCTTGTTTTAATATCGATAGCGCTACGCAAGTATATACTACATCGCTGTTTATTAACTTTCCCATTTATCTGATACGAAAACTGAGTAATATGTGTTTTAGTTATAATGGTAGTATGGTAGGTATATTTCCTAGAGAGAATAACAGGATAAACTTTATCGAACTTCGAATGTACTTGGGTACAGTGAAATGAAGTTAAGTTTAATTGGCCCTTTATCGAACTATTTTAAAAGACTCTGAATGTACAGTGAAGCAGAGGTAAGATTATTTGGCACTTTGAATATTATTCGAGAATTAAGAATTTATTCAAATAAAGATAAAGATAAAAGATATTTTTATTTTTTAAAACATAAGTATACATACATAGTGTGCATGCAGGGTTTAAAATGAAAAAAAAAGTAACAGTCATGTTTAGCCATTACAGCATACAAATATAAAGACAGAAAAAATACAATACAATAAAATGTTTGTAAATTACAAAAACGGTCACGTACACGGATTTGTACGGAACCCTAGGTTGAAGACTAAAGATAAACAAATCGGTAACAAGAAATGTAAACAATTCAACTGTGCAGCTATCACCGTTCATGAGACATAGCTTGGTGACGGACGGACGGACAGCGGAGCCTCAGTCATGGCAATCCATTAAAGATGTCTAATTTTAAAGTATATTCGCGATTAATTAATTAACTTACAATGTATTTAAACTAGAAACTAACTCTAAGGTTTAATATAACTGCAGGTGGTTAAGCAATTAGTTAAAACATCTAACTACACCATTGTTAGGCCATTATAACAATACTTTAACTAATTAGATCTTAACAAACCATTACCTATGATATGATGGGGTTTGATAATTATAATTGCATTTAAGTAAGATACTCGATTCAGTATTTTTATGACAGTTTATAAAACTGGTCAAGTCCGAGTCGGATCCGCGACTCTTAGAGATCCGTACAAATATGATAGAGCAACAAAATTTGGTCACCATTCAAATTTATGACCGCACCAAACGTAGCTTAACCTCGATTTTTATTTTAATTAACATAACTATAAATTATAACTATGCTTCTAGCTATCATAGTTTATAAGATCACTGATCATCGCAGCCTTAATAGGGGCTAATTTAAGGTTTAAAGTAAAAAAAAAAGATCATTTTTACCCAAATCCTAGAATATTCGAAATACTACAACTGAGGGTAGTTTTTGTTTACATGATGATCTGTCGCACTGGGCACTGTTCGCACAAGTTATGTAAAATACGTAAAAACTAGGACATAGGTAATTATCTACAACACCTATGTTTTAATGAAAGATGACCCATTGTCCAGTATAAGTGTTAGAGTTTCGAAATCAATGTATATATGTAATATTGACAAAAACATCCCAAACCTAGCTACTTTCATTATTTGAAATTAGATAACCATCCCATTCCCTCACAGTTTTATAAAGACAACGCAACAACCTCAAAAACTAACAAAAAATACGTGAAAACGCATGACCGCCTTAACCTGCTTTACAATATTAAATCACCTACTTTAAAGGAACAAGAAGTAATTAACGAATACTCGATCATAATAAAATATTAATTGTTTTGTTGAAGGAAGTAATAAGCATTGAATGAAACCTAAAATATATAATATACAGCACAAACATTTCATAACAAAGAAAGGACATAAACAAAGAGTATAAATTGCACAATTTTAAAACCACAGACCGACCAGTCTTTCTAAAAAATAGAACGATCACAACATAAGATACGAATCAAACCTTATCACGATCAGAGTAAAGTTCAAAATCAATTGTATAAAAAGTAAAAACAGCTAAAATACTGAACATCGCGTGTTTGAATAGGTAACAAACAGTGAAATTGATTGGCTCACCTCTAGTTTTTTCGAGTACTCTTCCGTCACGCGCTCTTGTTCTTTCTTGAGCTCCTCGTTCTTGTCCAACAGCGCCTTCCCGAGCTCGGCGGCCAGCAGGAGGTCGGACTCCTTCTGCTGCAGCTGTGACCACAAGTCCTGCTCCTGCCCCGCCTCCATGGCTGCGCCAGCCTGCCTCGTCGCCGACATTTCTCTGACGTACGCCTCTAAATCCTCATAAAAGTGTTCGTCTGACAAGCTCAGTGGTATCGCGTTCCTAGTCCCGCTCTTGCTCCTGCTCCTCCTGTGCTTGCTGATCGGTGTGGACGTCCGAATGTTTCCTTTCCCCACAAACTCAGTTTCGTCAGTTATAAAGTTCGGCGACTTGTTACGGTCCGGCGGCTCGGCTCTAGTGTTGTGTGTACTACTTCTACTAATATGTGCACTAAATTCACCGGCCATTTATCCTGACGAGTCTATACAACAATTAGTGTACCTAACTTTGCACTATTTTGGTGTAGTTGTTCTTTTTGAATATCTTGTCGATAGCCTGTTGGAACTTCACAGTTTTAGGGAGTTTTATTTTGAATATGTTCTTGTTTATGTCGAAATCCTTTTTTAATGCCATTATAACAAGTTGTGTATCACAATAGTAACATTTCCGGTTCACTGGCACTCACAACACAGCACTATTATGTCGATACACTCGCGGCGCGCGGCACAGATGTTGCCTCGACAACGGAGCGGACACAACAGACTGCCTGCGAAACCTTCGAGCCAGAACAGCCCGCCACCGGCACAGACTGGCCGAGCGGGCAGAGGCGGGGATAGGCACAATACAAGTGGAGCGCGTAACGTAATGACATTTCATAGTCATTGCAGGCAAGACACATCTTTAAATGGCTTGAACATAGTAATTCTTTTCAGTTGTTCCAGCTTATTAATCAATTTCAACGTGTCGTTTCGGTGTAACGGTTATCTCGAGTAAGAGGTAATGTTTATTTGCCCTTAATCTTAACACGTTATTGAAGAATTTAGCTCTTATAAGAGTTCCTAATTAGAAAAAAAAAGTATTTAATGCCTTGAAATTAAACTATTTTTACGGATTTTATCGCGGTTTAATTTTTGATTTTAGTTCCCGAAGTTTCGGCCGTAAAAGTAGTTTCATTTCAATGTCTAACATTCGCGTAACCCTACGATACCTCTATCAAATGCCTTTCATAGATATCACATGTCATACAATAAATAGTTCCGGAAATAGAAATGAATAATGAAAGCAAATATAATCATATTTATTGTATTTGTAAGCGTGATAAGAAGAAAACCGATATAAATCCATTATTCAAAACAGAATTTTAATGAAATATATGGATTCACAAAAGTAAAAACAATATGGATCATCAAATAAATAAAAATTGGGAAATCGTAAGTAACCAGTTTAACATACTTAGTCACACTTAGCAAGAGCATTCCAAAAACAAACAGAACATCACATCTACAATCAAACAAATAATCTAATCTTTGGCACAAATCAACACGTGCGTCAGAGCGAGACGGCCACCGAAAGGTAACACCGAACCTCCGCGCGAGACAAGGACAGCTATACTTTAACCAAGGTGATACAAAGAGAGTGGTTTAAATGTCGAAATATTTTTATTTTTATTGTTTCTAAACGTCAGGAAGTGATCTCATAGTGATCCTATAATATTTGCATTGAAATTAAGTAAGTATTATTAGAAAAATAGCACCTTATATCTGATTTTGTAGTGGAGATCAAGTTACAAAGGAAAGGCTTTGTAACTTTTCGCGGCCGTAGAACTCGTATCCTAGAACAAAGGGAACCAGTATACCTTTCAGCGGGATCTGTGACTTTATGGGATAAAGTTTTAGACTCAAGAGTGTTTGACTCTTTGACTGGCCTGTTGGTTTAGTGGTTAGTGACCCTGACTGCTATACCGGAGGTTCGATTCCCACCCAGGACAAATGTTTGTGTGATGAGCACGATCATTTGTTCTGTGTCTGGGTGTAATTTATCTATATTATGTATGTATTTAGAAGTATATAAGTATGTTTATCAGTTGTCTAGTACTCATAACACAAGCTCTGCTTAATTTGAGACTAGATGCTGTTGTGTGAATGCTGTCCTATATTATTTGTCCAAATATATTATTTATTTATTCATAAAAAATCTCGAAAAATTCACGGTCTTCAGACTTTTTGGGTTCAAAGATTTTTAATAAATCCAAGAATCAAAACGCTTATATATTAATTCTAAGTAAACCTTTAAACGTAGGAAATCGTCGTGAAGTAGGATTTCCTCGTCGCGTGGGAAATAAAACACTGCGTTTTTATCGATAGATCATTATATATTCTAGTTAGAAAGACATTTTACTGAAGTACAATCATTTTGCTGCATTACTTGAGTTTCCGTATAATTAAAGGATTTCTGGTAAAAGAAACATTATATGCAGTATATCATCCAATCAATCGTATCTAAAAGGAATAGAAAGCAATAGAATAAATTGAAATGCACCAAACTACTGGGCGTACATAGGTCTAAGGCAAAAAATGCTGCCACTACTCCAATGTCTGTAGGTACTCAAATTACCTTTGTGATTTTTTTATAGTTTAGCAAAAAAAAATAACAGAAAACAACCCTTAATCCGACGCGGTTAACCTGATTGGCGTAATTGAAAATGTTTCTATTAGTTGTCCTAAAATTAAACAAAAATATATGGATAGCATCCAGATCCAAAAGTTTTGTGCTCCCTTCTGTTATTCCGAGCCCCCGGACATCAGGGAACTCACCGGGATAAAACCTTCTTGGAACGACCTCAAATCTTTTTTCGGCTACTATAATCATTTACCGTTCACGGTACTCTTACTCAAAACAGCTGAAGTAAACTAGAAACTCCAGATGAAAGTGTTGATTGCACGCTTGTTAATCGACGCATGAGCAAGCCGAAGTGTGGTGGGAACAAAAACGTGATTATAATAATTAGATGAGGCTTTTTGACGGCACGTTAACTTTGGTAAGGTTTTTGTAAGTATTCTAATCGACTTAGTACAGATAAGTGAATGTGAAGCCATGGAAAACGTCTTAATGTATGACGTCTGAACATATTGTTAGTTTAGACACGTATTTGGGTATGAAAAATATGTGTTTTATATTTATTCTTGCAGACGAAGCCGTTTTACTTATTTTTAAACACTACTGACAAATGGAGAAGGAAAACATCGGGAGGAAACCTGGATTCCAGATGACATCGCCGCAATGAGCTAGCGTGGTGATCGATGCTCGAACCTTGTGCCCAACAGTCTTAGATAGGCTGGTATTATAATAAGTGGTAGGAAGATATTGATCTGTTCTTGATGGTTTCATATTTATAATTCTTAGGGTTTGAAGTAGATCAGGATATCACAGTCTGGGGTCAAATGGAGAAGAACTTTCGTCAACAATAAGGTACAAAATAGGCGTTCAACGAAGAGTTGGACCTGCGATACGGAGGGTTAAAACGAAATAGGGTAAAAACAAAAACAACTTAAATGCATGGATAGTAAAATTTCGGACTCCTCGTTAATAGGGCTCAGTTTCTTCCTTTGGCTAAAGAAACCCAAACCAGAATTTTACAAAATAGAATTTGAACTAGATTATTACTGCATTCTATCATTGACGCTAATCCATTCATAGATCTTTCGCAAAAACCGCCTATTAAAGCCTACCAGTTTGCCTAAACCAAGATCTAGCTTTATACTAGGCGTCAGCTAACGTCCGTCATAGTTAGAGTATACTCCTGGCTAAATGAATAGTTTACTTACTTACAGAAAGAGTCATCAATAAATATTTTATATGTCTTGAAAAGAGCTATCGTTTTAGTAGCCAGGCAACGGTATCGATCCAACCAAACCGGACTAGCCGAGAACAGCTATTTGGTGTTTATTAAATATTTAAGGAAAGCGAAGTGGGAATATTAAAGATGGCAGCGATAATAGCTCCTACTGATGATATGGAGATGGAGAAAATCGCTGAAGATGAACTGTCTAAGCTGCAAAGACAGGTCAGTAAATAATGGTACCAGGTTCTTAATAGCTAGGTTGAAATCACTACTTGCAGGTCTAGGTATAAATAAATAAATATTTACTTGACGAAAACAAAAATGGGTAATACCCATACAACAACAAAATTGTCTTCACTTACAAACTTCGAGAAAACTTGGCAATTTCATAATTTATTTTAACAACTTCTTACTAAATTCAACAACCCACTGGATTGGCCGACTCAGAACCGCAACCAATTAAAAGGCTTGCCTTAAGACTTGGGCAAAATCCTTTAATTCTTAACTGCTTAAATACAAGAGGATCTACTTGTACATGATCAACATGATGTGTTACAGTTCAGGGTTATGGAGATAGACCGCGCCAACGTGCTGTCCAGCGTGCAGCCGACCCTCAGGATGCAGAAGAACATTATCAACACGCTGAATGGAGAACTTGAGAAGATTATGATGGAATTAAAGGTTTGTAATATCTACTGATGTTTTTTTTAAACGACTCCCGCAGTCAGCAATTCAATCTTTGTGCCGCGGGGGGTTTAAAAACATACAAATCACATGCACATAGACAACCGTGATGATTCCGGTTTGAGGTTTAAACTGGAATAAATTTGAGAATTATAAGGTACTAATTGGTTTGAACGGAGTAACCTTTCAATTTTTAAAAATTATTATAATCGAACTTGCCGTTGCCTTGTTCTCTTCTTTTAATAGAACAGAAACTTTTGGAAACAAAACTGTTTCAGTAATACTTTAGGTACCGTATCTAAAGTAATACATCAATTTTGCTGTTGTCTCTTTTACATGTAATTTTGGGCTATTCCTCCATGGGGCAGTCCTTAGCAGTACTAGCACAAACCCTTCTTACCATCCATATCATCATAATGGTTACCATCCTTCAAACAATTTGTTATTTTCATTGCAGTTCACAAAAAGCACATCAAACGTTCTAGAAGGTGCCAGAAGCCGAGAGAAGCTGATCAGTCTTCTGAAAGAGCACGAGAAGTTCTCAGCAGAGGTGAAGGACCACAGAGAGACCATCAGAGAGCTGGACTTCTTACTCAAACAAGTGCAGAAGGAGATCAAAGCACTACGGTCGAAGGGTACTGGGTTCGAGATTGTGAGTAGAAACCTACAAAATCTGACATTTAAGAAGTTCACGAACAATTAATATAAACATAAAAACTGGTGAAGTGTGAGTTGGACTTGAGGGTTTCCTATAAACCGGATAAAGATAACTAAATGGGTTGGGTGACAATAAATTAAAGAAAAGTTTCGTTTTTACCCTTGGGGTACGGGACCTTAAAAATATACGTGTAAACTATTAAATTAACTGCTTTCCAAAATTTACGGCTTAAAGTGTTACCTCGTGTGCTCTTGGCTTTCACGAAATAGGCATGCAAGAGTCTTTATCATTTATAGTCGCAGCATAACTTTGGTTGACATTTTAATTACTTTAGCTCCCATTTACAATATAATGTCCACAAATCACATTTTACCAAATTAACCGGTACTATTTTTCTCTTCATGCTAACCCTTTCACCTTTCCGTCTTTTGACGCGACTCCAAAAAAAGAACGTGTAATATTTGTACCATATTTCTCGTCAGGCCTACGCCAACGCGTTAAACAGCCAAACGCTGATCAGTCAATTGGAGAACCGGCTGGACACAGCCATGAAGAAGTTCAACACCGTCAACAGCGAGAACTACTCCATGAGGCTTGAGATAGACCGGCTACTGAGGGACCGGTAAGGACAAACCTTGCTGTACATATATAACAGCGTACCTTAAAACATAAACGGAGTTCAAACTGACGTAAAACGTGTTTATTGCAAAACTGACTTCTGCAAGCTTCAACCAAACAACCATTTCAGCCTGAAATCACACACAGCTCGTGCTCGTCCCGTCGTCCTTTCCTCTGCGACTTCTATCTTGTGAGTCCAGTAGGGGATTCCAGTTCTTATACTATCTTGTATAACATAAGAGTGTTCACGTGCTCCATACCCAGTCGCTACTGACTCTAGTGACCGTCCTTGACTCTCATTCAGTGAAATCTGGACTCCATAGTTCGTCCGTAATTTTTGTAGCAAAATCTTAGCAGTTGTAGCGCTACGTCGGTTTTTTAAATGTATAGCTACGCGATTCTTAAATATAATTAAAAAATATAGAGAAAAACCCGCCATCATCTGTAAATATAACAATGGGCAATAAGGATTTATTATATGTATTTAATTTGACGCTCAAGGTGATTGGCTAATGATAAACATACATTGCATTTGCAATACTAACATGATTTAGAGCGACGGCCCTGATGTGCTAATGTAAAGTTTGGTAATCAACCGCAGATCACGTTGAAATGAGTCATGGGTGCTATAGCCGTTCCTCGCGAGCTCACTTGCTATTAAGTATTAATATAGGTATACTACAAATAAGTTTTTTAAAGCATTCGTCTTACGTTTGAATTGTGAATGAAAAACATAAGAAAGTTCATTCGAAACACACAGTTCATGATGATTATGACTATTATAAGGTCTTAAACTAATTGTTTAAGTTATTTATTTTCTATTTAATACACAATACAAATTATCGGAGCAGTTTTAAGTATACCTGTACTTTTTGTTTAACACGAAAATGTACAAAATACTATATTGGTCTTATCTAACGTCAATGAACAATTGAATGACAACGTTCAATTAGATATGCCTAGTTGTTGACAGAGTTTTTATCGAGCAATTAAGTATTTACATAGTTAACCACAGCTAAGACCAATAACCTCCCTAAATACAAAAAGACTCCCGATTAAGGAATTTAATTCTTATATCGCCGGGTTAAATACACAAAGTCTGAAAACTCTTGTTCTACACGGGAATCGAACCCGAGACAAGTCGCACGCAGTGGGTTTGAAGTGATCTCAAACAGTCTATCTGTGCAGTCAAATAATGTGAGACGATATAGACAATTAAGTATACCATGACCACCACTTCCAGAACTGAAATAATACTATTACTTTAATAGACCTTCAACTTGTTTGGCTGAACGCAACCATTTACGTCACTTTATCAATTCTAAATTTCGTGACGTCACAATACGCGTCCCGTTTTATTCAAAATTGTATTTTCTTGTTACACAAACCGATTGTTTCGATAAGATCGTACAGATAAAGTTAACGCTGGTTATTGTTTATTTAATAACCATAACTTATCCTTTATGTTATGCGAATATTGCATATTGAAATTAAATTATGCGATACGGATTTTATCTTGCTCACTGATCTTGGTAAAAAGATTGAAATTGCAACGAAAATGTGAATTTATAAATGTCTATTTAAAAGAAAAAAATTCCTTGCGTCGCGCGGTTTAGCTAAAATATTCACTTATACATATTGTTAAGCAATTAACACAAGGCTCATACTCGATCACTGTAGAAAAAATCGCCTGTCTATAATACACAAACGAAAAGCAATAAAAATTGAGTACTAACGACTGTACTTAAGTAATAAAAACGCGAGTATCCTCACAGAACTTCGAAAATGACTTCAAATAATAGTTGGATTTCTGTTTGTTTTAAATGTAATTCACTTATTCGAGCAAATTCATCAAAACCTGACTTATTTTAATCTTTCCTATGCCACGACAAAACCTCATGAATAACGAAATACTAAGCTCTTAAGCCCTAAACTACCTGAACTTTGGTTTTCAGCCAATTCTTCAACACGCTATGGAAGAACCAGCTGAAACGGCTGATGGATGGCAAAGCCATGATCATTGAGTTGTTGGAGCAGGCCATCTCCACGTACGACCAGCGCGAAGAGTGGTGCTCCAAGCTCGACGCGCTGAAGGAGAAGGCGGCTATAGACTATAGGAAGCATTGCCTGGTGAGATTATCTTTGGAGTTACCTTTATTTCCCCACTGGCCTATCGCGAGGTGATTTTTCTCCTTACAGAAAAACAAGAAAAGAAAGCTCAACAAAAACGATAAACGAGACAAGACACAGACAGATCATTAGTAGTATTAAGGGAAGTGCAGTAAGAACGGTTCCCCATTCGACATAGATCTTAGTATAATTACCCAAAACTATTAGTCGAACATAATTTTACGCTTTCATCCCAAACTAAGGTCTATGTCTAAGCTACGTCTGTCTATGTCATCGAACATTCTAAATGTTCTTCTGCCTTAATGATACTCTTCTATCTGTTTTTCTGAAGGTAGTCGCTTATACGAGTAGAATGTCGAAGAGTTCCATTGCCTCGCGTCTGTCCTTAGTTACCTAAAATTCTATTCTCACCTCTGGGAATATCAATTATAGATCGCTGCTATGATACATTTGTAGTTGACCAGTTTAACTTCAAAAACATTCATTATATGAGTCACCTCTTGAGATATATAAGATTTGCATTATTAACGTTTATGCTTTATGTTTTAATTCTCATGATGCTCTCATCATGGGAATTAAATTATAAAATAATACACAACACTGAGGGTTACAATGGCGGTCAGGTCAATAATGACGACATCTTTCAGACTACCCATGGATATTGTTAGACTAGTAATTAACTAACAATAAAAAATATATATTTTCCCTAGATTACAAAACATCTCCCTTTGAATTTAATAAAGTACCTACCTAGATTCTCCTCCTTTAAGTGCTTTGGAGAAAATCACATTTACAATAACGAAACAGGTATCTGAGTTCAACACAATCATCATTGGCTAAGCCTTTTCCCAACTATTTTGGGGTCGGCTTCTTTTGAATTTTTTTCTTTCTCTTTATCTATCATGTTTTCTGTCATACTAAGGCGGAATGAAAAGACATATAGACAATCACTTACCTAAGTGCCCATCAGCTTAAGGTTGATTCACAATTTTTCAGGAAGTACGTGAGCTTCAGCGCCAGTTGGACCACAGCCTGAAGCTGGAAGAGTTCCTACGCCACGAAGGGCACGGTGCGGCTGACGGCGGCGGACGCCAAAGCCGAGGCCAAGAAACTGGAGCAGCAGGAAGAGGAGATGAGGATCTACAATAATTACGTGAACATCCTTGATGCTATACGGGTAAGAGCTACTTGTAATGTCTTTTTAAGAAGGCGCCTGTATTTTTAAGCCCCCATCGCAAAAAAGGGGTCATATAATATTTAGGCGTGTTGACAAACGGATAGAGCGATTTCAATTAAGATTGTTTTGTATCAAAGGCGAATTATGTGCAAGTGTTCTTAGATGTTTGATGAAAATCAGTCGAACTATTTGTAAGTTATGGAGGTGCAAGTTTTTAACGTCGGGGCTTTATAATTTTTTGTTTTTGTGAGTGGCTTGTAGTAACTGTCCATCGGGCACGGTGCGCAGTGACCGTATCGGCATATTACGAACCGCACAGACAAGTGGATGCCTAACAGTTCCTCAAAAGTAAACTTCATCATAGGTACCTAATCGGTGAAGGCTCATTAGGAACGATCACATTATGTTACATGATGTTGGCATAAATTATAATCAAACTCGCAAATGCAAAAGCATCATGGTTATTGTATATCGCTTTTTAATACGTAAGAGGCCTTTGGCCTAGCTTTCTAATAAGAACTTTTCTTTTATATAATCTAAATTGAACCTTTTCCCAGGAGTTTGCAGGCGAAGAAGACGTAGACAAGCTGATACAGGAATTCACCCGGCGAGAGGAAGAGAACTACGCCCTCTTCAACTATATCAACGAAGTGTGTACGGAACTCAAGAACTTGAGCGATAACGTCAAGATGCTCAAAGTTAATATTGGTAAGGTTTTCATGAGGCCCCATTTAAATAGTGACGTGCGCGCTAAGTACTAACGGAAAACTCGTTGAATTTGGACTCCCAAAAAACACACCCACTTTAACGAAAAATTAAAAATAAAACACCAAAAGAGTATTTCATAAAAAAACTGTTTTATCCGTCAGAGATATTCCAAAAAAAATCGCGCAAATGTTTATCTCGTAAAAAATGACGGGGATACAGTGAAAATAAAATCTCATGTGACGTCACTTAACAGTACGCTTTACACTAGGAAGTGATATTACCCCTAACATACATTTTTCACCTTAAGTGCCTTGAATCTAGAAAACTTTTTATTATTTTCCACAGAGGAAGAAAACGCCAAACACCAAGCGAAGCTGTACAAGCAGCAGGACAGCATCGAGTCGCTCCGCAGCGCCCTGGAGGAGAAGCGACTTGCCACGGCCAGCGCGCGGGAGACTTGCGAGAAATCCTCGCAAGTGCTGGCCATGCTGCTGCAGCAGATACACGCGCTGGCCGTGTCAGTATACCAGATGAGGACAAGTGTTATAAACATCAAAGGAATTATTCTTTACAGGGAGGATTGTAAAAAAATATAGGCAGGATTCATACGTTCGTATGGACAATGCAAGAGGTATAGTTAGTGGCACGGATCTTGAGCGCTCGACGGAAGAGTGGGGATCGCTTTGCGCATCGTTAAATAAAACGCTAATCAATTGTGCGTACTCGACGTCTTGAGATGCATGCAACTGCAGCAAAGAACGAATTTCAACCAATCACGAGTGAAGGCTATGACGCGATGCACTGCGGGCCAATCACTGCACTTAATCCGCCCCGCGCCTCACTTCACACCGCAAAAGGGACCCAAAAAATGACTTCTGCGCAGGTGAAGGTCAGCGCTCGAGAACCGTGCCGGTAACTATACGAAGGGCAAAGGAAGGAACATGGGTGGGTTTTTGCTAGTGTGTTTTGTTGTGTGTAAGTCTGTCACTGTTACGTGCAACTGAAAGCGGAAGAAGTTATTTGATGATTTCCCATCCAAAAAAAGAATTTGTAATTGAAAATACTGGGTCAAAGCTGATGCTTTGACCCAGTATTGATATGGTAGTATGACGCAGTATCAAACTCCACAAGTATTCACATCATAGGCGTCAGTACGTATTCAATAATGGAAAAGAATCATTTTTTCAACTGCCGGCTTAGGGCATCCTCATTTTAATTTTGTCTGTGCTAGGGGTCATCCAAGTTTTGAGGCCATCCTGGATTCAACACAAAGTACTCTTATTCAGATTCTCAATCCTGAATCTTGTTAGATTTTTCTACCGTTCCTTTGTTTTGTAAAAAAACTTATTCTCACTCCTTATTTTTACTTCACTAGCGCCTCTAGCGGAAAACTCTTGCGCGAATTATCATTGCTAAAAAACTTTAAGGTTTGCTCCATTCTAGATCGTCGGATTGCGACTCGCTGCCTCTGCTGAAGCTGTTAGGCAAACCGTTCGATATAAACGTTACGAACGCGCGCCTTTACATCAAAAGTGTGGAGAAGAAGATCCTCGAAATTGTCGACGTCATCAAACTTGATGAGGTAATGTATCATTTCAAAATTAGATCAACAACAGTCAATTTTTCTTTTAAACAATGATTTATTCCAATTTTGATTGAATAGATATGCATTTTTGTGTCAAAAATTGTTGATATGATTACACAAGAGTTACATCCTATTGCAGGTGCTGGTAGATATTTCTTTAGAAATAAGCCGCATCCTTGTACATTTGTTTTTTTTCTATCTTCATAAATTCTAAATAAATAAATTGTTAAACACATACAGATTGCCATATACTATAAGTACTTTACATGAATGCCCAATCATAGCTTCTAGTTTACATTAAACAACTTCTATAATACGAACACAACTGATATACATAAGAATCTATGAATCCCGGCAGGCCATCCAGCGTCAGTTGGAGTCCAAGGAGCGCACCCCGCCGTCATCACGCCGACGACGCGCTCGAGCGAGAGAAGCTGCACCTTCACACGCCTAAGGAACTTACTATATTCGTTGTTATCATTTTTAAAACCTTATCTTATATTCATCAACATCCTAGCCTCTTCCCAACTCTGTCGGAGTCGGCTTCCAGTCTAACCAAAGTCAGCTAAGTAAAAGTGTTTTACAAGGAGCGACTGCCTATCTGACTTCCTCAACCCAGTTAACTGGCAACACGATACCCCTCGGTCGGAATACCATAATTATTGTCAGTTTCCACGACACTACAAGCTGTCGTCATATAGTTGGGTGTTTTCAATTTGGATGTTACCAGTTAACACGTTAATTGCAAGCTTTTGTTAATGTTAGACGGTATTAACTTTGGTCATACCAGAAGATAAGAAAGAAAACATTAGAAATAGTATCTAAAAAATGTAGAAGCACAATTAATGTATTATGTATTAGTGTGTATATCCGAATAAAGCTAAATTCATGATTCCCAATTTACTTTGATATTACTCTTGCAATGTTGGCTAAGTTTTATAAATTACGATATAATTTGTTATTTACTTGATGTTTATTAATAAAGTTTAGTATGAATAAAACATGATTGTGTTATATATTTTATAAAGTTGACCAGGGTTAAGATTAAAATTAAAATCATTCATCGAAACAATGTTTCATTTATTTTGCCTATTTACACAAATGTGATTAGATCTATATTTACAGTCCTACATTACAAATAATAGCACTACACGTACCTTACTTATATTATTCACAAAAAAAGTATTTGTTCATATGTTCCACTGATTTGGAAGGAAATTACATGATCTGATTTTGAAGTTGGCAGAAAGGCAAAATCGAAAGTGTCTAGATGTAGGAAATTACAAACATACCAGTAACTTTAAAGCAAATTTCTTTACTGTCAGGTTCCACAAAATTGTAACAAGTAACAAAGTAAATCACACTGTATTACCTAAGTAGTAAGGTCCACATCCAACAGGCAGGCAGTCCTTCCAGCGACCAAACATCTACATACTAGTAACAAATAGAATTGTCCTCTATTTGTTACATCACAAAGTTCATATTCCTTTAACCGGCAGCCCCCTTGCTACCACACTGCTGGCGATCATGATATAGCCCGTTGAGCCCCGCGCCTGACAGATAGCTCGCAGCAACGACCGCTCCGGTGTTACTGGCGACTTCTGTTCTACTGATGTGTCTAGATAAATAATATATAATTACTATAGTAAAAAATGACGCGTTAGGCTTAGACGAAGATGATGGGATAGACTTGGCTACTTTAACAATACTGTGTAACCATGGAAAATGCGGTTGAAGAAGAGTGGGGATGCCTAACCCCAGCATGGAATCAGAAGCGGTTAAAAAACGGGTCTAAAAGGATTGTAATTTAGTATCAACTAGACAAATAAGAACGACTGAATGGAACAAACGCAAAAGTAACTCGGCCGTGTTTCTTATTATTTTTTGGAAAAGAGTGAGTTTACTGAAGCATGATCTGGAGTATAATTTATCCTCGGTAGACAATAAGGCGACATGTAAAGCAATTAGAGAGACTACTTGGTTCAGGGGGAATACTGCCACGACTTACAAGTATTGAAAATATTGCGGAAGTGGAAAAGAGATGCCGTTCTACAACGCGTATTGCGCTGTCACGCTTTCACAACAAAATCAAATTGGCTAGTTTTAAAAAAGGCCTGTTTTCCAGGCACTTTTAAAAACGTTATAGTTATGGTAATTGATTCTAGTTTCCAATCTCTGTCAACCATAATAGTATCCCCTATAAAACGTGGTGGTAAAACATCAGGTTTATAATAAGAGATTGTAGTATATATCTTACCTAATACGCCATGACTCCACTTAGCTTTGCCCACGTTAGCCCACGCGACGGGCGCTTCAGAAGGCACGAACAGGGATAACAGCGTACTGATCACTTTGTCCACTTCCAGATCTGTGACTTCCCACAGCATACCCACTACCATGGGGCTGGAAAAGTAGTAAAAAAAGGATTTTAAGGTTTCGTTACAAAAATACTGGAACACTGAATGGCAATTTGCTATGATAAGGTCAATTTTCTTTTGATTTATTGGGTTTCCTAAATGGATATACATATTATTAGGTGGTCAGAAGCGATTGTGGCGGAGCGTAGTGTTATTTTTCATATTGGTTTGGTATTTGTTTTTATTATTATTTGCTGTGGATTTATTCTTAATAAGTGTCGCCTGCTTTCGTCTGAGGTTTTTATATCGGCTTTTTATTGCGGGGGGAAATCCTCATGGACTTTCTACGCCCGGGGAGAGGCAGACGGGTGTGCCGGACTCTTACCGGCTAAAATCCCCCGGCATCTCCTCGCACGTGGACACGCGGGGCCGCGGGGATTCAAAATGAGAGTGCGGGTGTAAGCCTACCCCGGGCACCGCCTCAGGCAATCCGCCTCGGGTCCATGGAATAGTGTGCGGGAGGCTTCCCTAAGTCCCTCACCCCTGGACCCACTCACGGGGGTTGGAAGAGGGCATTTTCCACCCTCTTCCTGCGCCCGGTGCGCTTTCTGCGGCCGGGGAAGGGAGTCGAGATCTCCCTCTCCCGCTCCGCAGTTTCCTTTTGCGTTATCCCGTCCTCGCAGAAGGACACCACCGCGTCCCACGACTCTACGCTTCCGACTATCTTCCGCACTACGGCCGGCAGCGACAGATCGCTTCCACCTTCGTTTGTGAGGACACGGCGCGGCTCCTCCCAAGCAACATACTCGGCGAGTGTGTTGCGTCGTGTCTTCCCGGCAATGGACGCAGTGGTGGCAGCGAGCTTCCGGCCCCCGGCTTTAGTCTGAGGTTTTTTTTATCGTCCTGCCTTAAGGTGTGTGGTGGTTGGTGCCTTATCATAAAAAACTGAGATAGCAAGTGCCACGGGTTCCAAGCTAGAAATGAGTTGGTCCGATGCGAAAGTATGTGAGTGTTTTTCAACCTCTCCATGGTCGAATGTGCCGCAGCCCGCCAGCCGCACAGCGCCCTGTGGGTACTCACCAGCCCGCTATGTGCAGCATGTGGTGCGCGGCGGCGGGCGGCGCTCGCGGCGCGGGCGCGGCCTCCCGCACGGAGCCGCAGCCCGCCAGCCGCACAGCGCCCTGTGGGTACTCACCAGCCCGCTATGTGCAGCATGTGGTGCGCGGCGGCGGGCGGCGCTCGCGGCGCGGGCGCGGCCTCCCGCACGGAGCCGCAGCCCGCCAGCCGCACAGCGCCCTGTGGGTACTCACCAGCCCGCTATGTGCAGCATGTGGTGCGCGGCGGCGGGCGGCGCTCGCGGCGCGGGCGCGGCCTCCCGCACGGAGCCGCAGCCCGCCAGCCGCACAGCGCCCTGTGGGTACTCACCAGCCCGCTATGTGCAGCATGTGGTGCGCGGCGGCGGGCGGCGCTCGCGGCGCGGGCGCGGCCTCCCGCACGGAGCCGCAGCCCGCCAGCCGCACAGCGCCCTGTGGGTACTCACCAGCCCGCTATGTGCAGCATGTGGTGCGCGGCGGCGGGCGGCGCTCGCGGCGCGGGCGCGGCCTCCCGCACGGAGCCGCAGCCCGCCAGCCGCACAGCGCCCTGTGGGTACTCACCAGCCCGCTATGTGCAGCATGTGGTGCGCGGCGGCGGGCGGCGCTCGCGGCGCGGGCGCGGCCTCCCGCACGGAGCCGCAGCCCGCCAGCCGCACAGCGCCCTGTGGGTACTCACCAGCCCGCTATGTGCAGCATGTGGTGCGCGGCGGCGGGCGGCGCTCGCGGCGCGGGCGCGGCCTCCCGCACGGAGCCGCAGCCCGCCAGCCGCACAGCGCCCTGTGGGTACTCACCAGCCCGCTATGTGCAGCATGTGGTGCGCGGCGGCGGGCGGCGCTCGCGGCGCGGGCGCGGCCTCCCGCACGGAGCCGCAGCCCGCCAGCCGCACAGCGCCCTGTGGGTACTCACCAGCCCGCTATGTGCAGCATGTGGTGCGCGGCGGCGGGCGGCGCTCGCGGCGCGGGCGCGGCCTCCCGCACAGACCCGCAGCCCGCCAGTACGCACAGCGCGCCGCCCCTCGCTCGCTCCACTCCGCCGGCGCCCAGCTGGCAGCCGTCACCGTGCCCGCAGTACCTGCGACACCACTATCACAGTTAACGTATCTAAACAGTATAGCAACTACAAACTTTACTATAAAAACGGAACACTCACACATACGTTCGCGTCTACAAAACATACGAACAGACGCGCGCGTGCCAACAAAATCGCACACACGCACGCACACACACACACACACGCACGCACACACACACACACGCGTACACACGCGCACTCACACACACACGCACACACACACACACACACGCATACACACACACGCATACACACGCCCGCACGCCCGCACACACACTCACTCACATACCAACCTATAACGTATCAGACTACTAAGCCCCACACAAACTAGGTCAACTTACAAGAATATATCAGCCTGCGTGAGATGCGATATGAAGTCGTTAGGCGAGGGCAGTTCGCCCACGTGGCCGCTCCACGCAGGACACCAGTACTGCACGAACGAGGTCATTCTGTTCTCCATGCGGTCCAAGTTCTTCTCTATAACATTATATAACCACACATTATGGCCTGGCCTTCTTTCAACTATATTGGACGCTAACGTTTTGGGGTGATAATCATTGTACAAACTAGATGGCGCTGTGGGCGTCGCGTTAACAGTGTAATTTGCAGTAAAATGAGCAAACATGGCGCGTTTGCTCATTTTACTGCAAATGAGTAAAACAAAACGCTAAGGAGGGCGCATATTTGCGATAAAGAATTGAGTATTTATGACCTATCCGTTTTTTTCAATGGATTTCGAGACGAGATCGGCAAATTGAAATACAGATTCAAACTCAATCGAAGGATTTAGTAAAATCTGGAGCAATAGGCAACTTAAATTCACGATTGAATATTGTAAGCGCTGTTAAACAATATTACGCCGCCGAGCCGCAAAAGTATCATGGCCAGCAAAGTTTTACAACTCGAAAAATATTTTCCGCGTCGGTCAAATAATATTTTAATTAAATAAAAAGAGTACCAAGTTAACACTTACCTGGATTTATAACATATCTTCCAACATCACATTTCGCATTGAAGTATCCATCACAAATTTTCTTCTCGTGTATTTTATACAGGTAGTACAGAAAGTGTATGTTTTCCATGCGCGATACAGGGTGTTGGTTCAGTATGGGTAAAGTCTCCCAAGGGAATGTGTCTAGCATCTGAAAACGAGTGACTTATTTGAAAACTACAGAGTGATGATAAGAAATTAAAATAAAGAGATAATTTGGTTTAAGCTTCTTTAGGAAAACATATTCAACAACTGTTTAGTCACATTATAGTTGACAGTGTTTTATTAAATACAATTTATATTTAATTGATCGGTATTAATAAAATAAGTAAATGTAGCCAGGAGTGCAAGTTATCAAATAGTAAATACACAAATCTCGGCCCGTGTATTGTAAAGAAACGGAACGCTCGATTGAGCATTGCCCTAGTCTTGGTTGTAACAAAACAAAATGAAATCTGTTAATTTAAAATGGGCAAAAAACGTCAAACCCTGGAAAGTGCTCAGCTTCTTGAATATATACAATGAACTTTGCTGCTACAGAAATAAGGTTGAGAACTAACCTCATCTACAATAAGTATAACAGGATGCCTTTTAGCCTTTTTCAATTCATCATTATCCTTAATTTGCATCACAGCTTGAGAAAACGCCCTTATACCATCGACTAAGCTAAAATGATGTAACTTCTCAAAACTTTTTGACAAGCATTTCAAACACAACTCATTTAAAAACTTAAACTCTTTGGTGCAACTTCCGCATTCCGGGTTTAAAACTTGTCTCACATCTTCTGAATTGCCATACTCAGTTAATATCCTTCTGATACAAGTTTTTATTTGTTGCGATTGCAACACTGGACAACTTTCTATTAGATTGTAGAGTAGGACTCTTTGTTTTTGAGTGAGCCGGATGAATCTGTAAATAATTTATGAATGATAGATACTTTAAGTAGCTGGACAAAAAGCCTACATTGTTAATATACAGGGTCTTAAGATTTACTGTTTTCTATAATAGGGATGATGACAATTTTTTTTGCAGTGTCCGTCTTGTAGTTTTTTGTATAATAATGGAGACGTATTTTTTAATTGGTCCCGCAAACATAAATTGACCAAATTACAGTGAATGAAACTTACGCGTGACGTCACGATTGAGTATAAATTTTACTCTATCGTTACGTCACAAGCAGCCTCTCCTAAACTTTAAAGGAGTTAATCTTTGTCAATTCTAGTTTTTCTGAAAAAGGAAAAAATACGTGTCTCATACTTTTCAATTATGTAACTGAGGGACTAATGAGATTTTTTCTCTTTATACCCAGTCATCATCTCTATTAGACAAATTTTACAAATTAAATACAAAATACTGATAGGATATACATTTTTTGATTTACAAAAACTAATAAATAGTGAGCCATTCCATATTAATTTAGTCCTAGAATTATAATTAAGAGATAAATTAGTTTAGTTAAAGAGAAATTGAATGTCACCATGATCATTCATTATATTTACTTTTCATTAAATATATGGAAACCAAGTTTCAACTTTTACCTTTCTTATTCCTGTTTAAAGCAGCATGTTTAAAAGAAAGATAAAATCATACAATGAAATGACATACATAGTAGATTACTATAAAAAATGGAAAATAAGTATGTTTCAGTAACATATGTTCTGTGAAAGATGGAATATATAAGAGCTTACCCCCAGTCTGAGATGGTGGTGTCAACTAATTTAATGACTTTCTCCTTCAAAGTCTTGTCTATCAGCTTGCCGGTTAGCAAACAACCCCACCCGCCGAGCCACTCCTTATCCATCACGTTTATTACACTCTAAAATAAGTAATGTTATTAGAGAAATCTTTTAAAGGGAATAGGAGAATGTCTACACGATTGGTGGATAAAAGTGTTGTAGTTGAAAAAGCGAGACGGCATCCTAAATGGGGTACAGTGGCGTGTTGCTTTCGTTTCGGCAGGGGACTCTTGTACATCTACCTCCTTAGACCTCCTAGGGAGACCGTCGGCAGAGGGGACTGACGGGTGCTTTTCGCGTTCTTCAAAACCTGCCAGGCGTTATACCAACTTTATTAACCAACAATCTTCTACAAACCATTTCTTTATCAACTTGTAGTCTTACTGGTATCACTGCAATACTGCTAAAGTTTCTTTGTTGTTTTTTAAAAACGACTCCCGCATTAAGGAATTTAATTCTTGTGTCGCGGAGGGTTTGACAAACATTCAAGTCACGTACACAAAGACACCCAGACTCAGGAAAAGCATTGATGTATCACACACACACACAAATGCTTGTCCTACGCGGGGATCAAACCCGCGACAAGAGGCGCTTATTGGGTTTGGCGTGGTGACGTCAACCACTCGGCTATCCGCTGCAGTCATAGCTTTGCATAACTCAGGAACAAACAAATTTACCTTCATACGAAGATCAATATCCTCCCGCCGGCTCCAGTAGTTCTGTACTAAGCGCTTATTGTTCAAGAACTGTGCGTTATCAATCGTTTTGTAGTTCTCGTCCAACAGGGAGTACAGCTCAGTGAACAGTGGCTTTTCTCCTTCTAAAATGCAATTTATAAATGCGAAAAGGTCAAAGACAGACGGACCACATTTCAGTCTGTCTGTCTATAGCAGTCGCGTCGACTGCTCTTGAACTGCAAGTTGCGTGTAGATTGCAGGTAAAGTGCGGTCTATCTGTCTAAATCCTGAGTATTTTTCTCTTCATAGAGCTTAGGAATAAACAGGGCAGTAGCAGAAGCAAAAGGGATGGCAAGACGAAATGGACGCCTTTCTTTGGATTTTACAGTGCTGGCTAAATCAAGTATAATTATTACTGAAATATTTATAAACGGTAATTTGATCATCATCTTTTGATCAACATTTATTAACTGGTGATTAAAGTCGCTGCACAAAACTATGTACGTGACAGTGACATTCATATGTATATGGATAAAAAGACTTTCGAAAAAACGAGACAACACATTATTTGGCGTAGAGCGGCATCTATCTTCCACAACCCCAACAGCCTTAATTATAGAAGTTTTGTAGGTTCCTGTACATTGACATTTTAATAAGAACTTATTGCTAAGAAAATTGCACCTAGAGTCATTGCTGCAAACTTGAAAATGCCTGGAAAACAGTCTTCTTGCAATTATAACTTTTGATTTTAGATTGTATACCTTTTGTAATATTAGCAGGTATATGCACAGTGATGGGTGGTATCACGCTGTCATCCTGGTAGTCGTTGGTGTATGTGCAAAGGAATAAAGAGGTCACATCCGTCCGATACTCATTCAATGGCTTCAAGTTTTCATTAGGGTTGTATGGTACAGTCAGTTGTACCACTGTCCATTCTGAAAATGAAGTTTTGTTAATTACTAGGACATGATCAAAGCTCGATTTTTTTGACAGATAATTTCTTAACTATCTGAGGTGAAAACTATTTCTTTCAGGGGGATAAAACATTTTTGTATTTTCTTATTCAAAATGTATCCAAATTAGGCTAGGAACACACTGTAAATGGACAATAGTCAGTAAAATAATAACCAACTGCAACTTTTGGGTTTTAAAATAAAATTAATCACTAGGCAGTCCGAAACAATTTCAAGACCAATATTTAAGTAAGGTTTTGAGACATGTATGGTATGTTTATTTAGTAATATTAATTTAGAAATTCCTCAACGAAATTTCATCTAAGTTTTTCTGTGTTACATTTAATACTTTCTACAATAATTATGTGTCACTTAAACCTTACCTTTAGGAAATTCTTTCAGTATCTTCTGAAAGTTGTCAACATTATTCTCTTTAGAGAATTTCAGGTATGTCCTATAGAACGGCTCCTCATCCTTGATTGAGAACTTTTCTAGATCTCTGCTGATATCTGTGCCATCTGACAACAAGTTTAAAAGCTTTGCTTCTGTTTTTGGTCTGTAAGATATAAAGATAACAATTTGCTTTGAATTATGTATTTATGTGAATGGTCATTGTTGCAATATTGTGATGTGTATGTGATTATTGTACCGTTTTCATACCAGAAAGTGGTTCAATATCTCATAATATTGATATTGATCATAATTCATGAAAAATGATTTATTGGTTATAGATGTTTAATGTAGGATTAGCCATATCACAACGGAGTCAAGTACCAATGAGACTTTTTAAAAGTTATTTGTTCTGTCTTGATTATTCTAAGACGCCATTGGCAAATGAAGAGTTCATTTTGAGGAAACCTGGATTCCAAATATTGGTATGTGAAATTGCAAAACTGCAGTGAGCAAGCTCAAACCTTCTGTGTGGGAAGAGGTTCAGCAGTGGGACGTTTATCATTATTAATACTTTTATTGATGGCGCTATCATAAACTACGAGTCAATTTTCATAATGCCAAAAGACTATTATACTTCCCTTTTTCTAGAAGGGCTGATAACATTTTCTATAAAGTATCTTTTGGGTACTCATAGTCTCATAATAGAAAGAAAAAAATATACTTACACAGGATGTGCATCAACCAAATCCTGCACAGGCTTTATGTAGCTTTTGATTTTGTACAGTTTATCAGCTGAAAGACAAGACAGGATGTAGTAATCAAGTACTTGAGAAATTAATTAGCAGGAATGGATACATGATGATTCACATTTGTGACAAGACCACTGTATAGTTGAGTATTACACAACCAGAATGATACATTCAAGTGCCTAGCGCCTGGACTTCCGATTGTGGCACCAAGTATTCATCATTGTTAAGTTCTTTACTCATGAGATGTAAAATAAAGAATATTCTATCTATCTATCTATAGAGTATAAATAGATATAGCTACGAACCAGCAGACTTAGACTGCTCATCTCTGTACACTGCCATGGCCCTCAAAGAGGCTGCTGATGCCTCACTCAAATGGAATGCACAGCCGACGTCATCGTTCACCGCCAGACATTCTTCAGCCATAAGTTTCCTACCGCCTAAAAAGGCAGAATAATAAATAGTTTACACATTATTCATAACAAAACAAAGATTTATAAGGCAAGTGACATTTAAATATTCTGCTTATTTATTATCTTAAAACAAAGAACTAATGATTTATTTTACCCAGAATAAAGTAGTATGATATAAGGCAGAGTTTACTTTATTTAAGTTTTATTTATTAATTTCGAGATGTAAAACTTACTCTGGTAGTTAGGTCCGTTAGGTGTAGGAGGCGCTTCATAAACATATTTGTTTAGTATGTTCTTGAATAGAGGCTTTGTAAAGTTAATCTCATTTGTAAACACATCGAAATCCTCCATAGTTATTCACAATCTTGGTAAAATTGTTAATAAAACTATCATGAATGAAATTGGTATTCAAAATTTCATTTCAAATCTGACACTTCAATTAAGCATAGATGTTTTAGAAACGTAGTATTGAAGCAAA